>NW_028277167.1:7505000-7527500 GCF_051122295.1 Plectrocnemia conspersa | reverse complement strand
GACACGCTCGCTCTGCGGTTCGATTCCCACCGACCGGTCGACTCTCTTCTCCTCTCGGCTACACCACGTACACGTAGATACGTAGAGCTCTAGACTCAGAACTTGTCCGATTGCGTGTGTGTGAGTCACAGGGTGTTTGATGAATGTTTTACATTTTGTTATTAATTAATTTTCTAATATTATTTTTGTGTAGCATTTATTTTTAAATAATAAATGAAGCAGATCGTATTTATGTCAGATTTTCAATGGACTGTTTTTTGTTGCAATTATGTTCAAACCTTTTTTATACCTGGATAGGGATGGTTTATTGACATGGAGCTGGCGGAAGGGATTATTTTTGTCTTACTTGTCGCATTGTGATAGTTTTACTAAAGTAATATCAATGGTTCTTCCATGGATCTTTAGAATTTGTAAACTTGGTATGTATATGGTGAATTTAGAATTTAAAATTTGATTAAATTATATTAAATACTTTAGAAATTATGACGATTTTAAAATGTATTAAATACGTGAATGACAACCTCGAGTGCGTACTAATTTTACCTTTTTGTCACATAAAAATACCTTATCAGTTCACTAAAGTGATCGCATGAAGATAAAACAAAGATAAAGCAGTTTCCAGAATTTTGGTTTATTATATATCTTAGTGTAAGAATTATTTAAAAGCCAAGGTAGAGTATTAACTTAAAAATATTTTATTTAAATATAAATCACAACAACACAAATTATAAAAAATACATACATATATAATTAATATAAAAATTGCAGACAAATTAATCTATTCATCAAAGGAATCTTCTGAACTAGAGTCTGAATCTTCGTTTACACTAAACACTAAATTCATATTATTCATAATATCATCCATGGCAATATCGTTGATTTCATATTTTTTTTCAATTTTTATTGCATTTCGGCAGACATTACTCCATTCGTTGGCAGTTATAATATTTATTTTTTCTTCCACTAGTTTTTTGACCGAATCTATTGTCATCTCGACATTTCTAGAGCCCACATAGCCTTTAATAGAAGACCAAATTTTTTCTATGGGGTTGAGATCGGGGTGATATGGTGGCAGCCTTAATACATCGTGACCAAATTCACGAAAAATAGCATCTATTTCAAATTCTTTAAATTTGGACTTATGAATACATACCAATTTATACAGTTCGACCTTCAACATATTTTGTGAAAAGGGTATGCCTTTTCTCGAAAGCCACTCTATCATTTCAGCCTTTTTTGTGTTTGAGGTTGGAGACGGGTTTAGTTGCTTATTGTGATAAGGCGCATTATCAATTATCACCACCGATCTGGGCTCTAGATTTGGAATTAGCATCTCGGTTAACCATTTTTTATAATTTTTAAAGTTCATGTCGTCATGGTAGTCTCCCGTCTTTTGATGCGATTTATATATCAAACATGCGTTCGGTATAAATCCTGCCTCACTGCCAGCGTGTACAATAATAAAACGAGAACCTTTTGATACGGGCTTTCGAATACCGCTGTCCGATGAATCGCTCCAAGCCATGGATGAAACGTGTGTGGTGTGAATATATGTTTCGTCAGTGTATACAATAACTCTTCCTTCTTGTCTGTATCGTGCAATATTTTTTAAAAATACAATCCTTTTGTATACAACATCGCTCTTTTCTTTTAAATATGGGTAATTGTCACGCGTTTTTGCCCATTTAAATCCTAGATCATTGACAATTATTCTACCCAATGTCTTTTCCGATCCTATAAATGATATCGATTCCTTAACAACTGGGTAAATTTTGTTTACGGTTGGCAATTGTTTATGTGTTAAGTGGAAATTGTGTAAACATCTTCTAATCACTGATTTGTCAAAATCATCTACTACAATTTTTTTACTGCAAACCCTTGTTTTCTTCGGAGAAGTTATGGCCATCCCTATTCCGTTATTTTTAAAATCCCGAATGATTTTTTGTACCCGTTTGATAGATAACTTTGTCGCCTCGGCAACCTGTTTCATAACGGGCTCTACTACCTAAAAATACACACATTATTTAATATATAAATATTTTGTCTATATTATTATGTTATCAATAATTACCGATTTGCTAGTATCGTCCATCTTTTTAAAATATGTATATACGTTTAAAACCATTTCTTTAGTTTGTCCCGATAATGCTCTTCCTTGTCCTAATTTACTGTATTCCGACATCTCAATACTTGATAAACACCGTGTACTCAACAGACGACAGCTTCGCTCTGTGCCAATGGCCTACTGACTCACACCCATTCTACCTAACACCAACAGGCGCGTGTGGTGAAATATATTCCCTTTCGCTCGCTCGCGTGTTAAGGGACGAGAGTGTGTGAGCGATAAGGGGATACGGTCCGAATGCCCTATCTCTCACTCACTCTAGTCACTTAACACGCGAGCGAGCGATAGGGAAAGTATTTCGCCGCTACCGCTTGATCCTAAACCATCCCTATGTTATCGCCGTCCACTAAAAAGTCTTTACGTCAAAAATTATTTTACAGGGTCCAATCAGTGCAGATTAGTATACATATTTACTCACACTATTGCAATAGGACAAGTTACGTGTCTAGAGCTATACATATTATAACCGGTGGCGTTCGATTTCGCTTCCTATCCGCCGCATTGGTGGCGCAAGGTCATTTTCGGACCTCGAAATACCCCGGCGGCCGCAATTAATGCAAACCTGTTGCTAGCACTCGACTGTCCGTATGAATGCATCTTTAGAATCGCGCAAAAATAATATCGTATATATAACGTAGGCGTGCGTGCTACGTACAAGAAGCTGCTTGCATTACCAAAATGCGAAAAACAACTTTTTCTCGCGCGCCGAAAATAACTCGATAAATTCGGAGTTTCATGAAAAAATTCAGAGTCCAAGGCGTTGAAGCAGTGCATGTCAATATTTTATGTGCTATAATTTTGATAATAAAATATCCGCTTTTTCGTGATAAAAATTGTATTAAAAGTAGAAAAGGATTGGATAATTTTACTGAACAATATATGTATACATATACGCTAACCGTGTTCATCTGAGCGTTTATCTAATAACAGCTGACGGTGCGTTTTACTAACATATGTTCCGTTATATTTTTTCTCGCTCATGAAATGTATGTCGTTCGTTATGTACGCATGTATCATTCCATTGGCAGATTCCGGCCAAGGAACAATTTTATTAAATTTTAAACAAGGAAAATTAGACGATGTTTAAAATAGCTTAGACGCGTAAGGTAGCTGAAATCTGAATTAATAATACTTAATCTACCGAAATAATAATATACCCTTCATTTTTTAATTTGTTTGTATACACCTGTGAGTGAGTTAATTTCACGTATTTTTCCACAATTATTTCTGTTGTTTTTATTGTTTAAGTAAATTATAGAAAAGTAGTAAGTAAAAATGTAGTAAATTATAGAAAAAACTGGATCTCAACGTTTTATTGCGTTGATTTATTTTATTACTTTTTTGTATTAGTATATTTTAATAATATATTAACACTTATATTATTAAATCTCGTTAATTTATTTTTAATATTGCGTTCCTTTTTATCAATTCAGAGGCTCTCAATATTTTTTGTTATGTTATTTTGTATTTTTTGTATTATTTTCTATGGAAATCATAAACAATAAATTACAGTTTTTTAAATATTATATAAATATAATGTTTTTTATTTATTATTTCTTCAGTTATATATGAAAATATATAACTATCTAGGGTACCGTAAAACAGTACAAAAACGACCGCCGTACATGTACGGCGATACCGCATGGAGTTAATCATGCCAACATATTTATTTTCAGAGCAATAATATGTCATTGAATTGCCGTCTTTAACGTCCTGACTATTCAATTCTCTGGGATCTTCCTGAACTATTCAGTCCCGTCTGATAGGATAAACCCGTATGACCTACTTTATCCGTGCGAACTCGGCATTAGATCTCGTCTATTGTCGCTTATGCTCTTTTAACCTTGTTCGCAGACTTACCGTTTATTTTTTTTCTAGCACTGCCGAGATTTGTCCCCTAATCATCTATGGTTCTTCATTGCATGACCCCGCGACTTAATATTGTACGTGTTCAGTTCAGGAACGTCATTTGGATTGGGGGCAGTCATTTCATATACTATAAATTTTAATGAAATCGAAATATTAAAAAAACAGAAATTTCGGATTATCCCTCAAAGAAAATCTAATCCCGAAAATATTTTTTAAATATGTCATTTTAGTGGTTATATCGAAATACATTTTCACCGGTAAATATATATTTTTACCAAATCTGGCTTAAAATTATATGATTTAAATTTTTCATACTTCTTAATATATGTATGTATATATATATTTACATACTTATGTATAACTCTTACAGTGAATGTGTATTTTTCGGTTAAGATATATTTTTTACTAGTGAAGTCTAAATTATTTTTCTTTAATAGATATATATTTCTATTAACGAAAATATAATTTAACTGATATGCTACTCTAAAAGGTCTATGAAACTCTATTTGACAGCTGCGAAACGTACATTTGCTGTTTAAACCAACTTGACCTAATGAAAGTTCTAACACTAATTATAGTTTTAAAACTTTTATTGTGACAAGTCCTAAATAAACCGACGAAAATAAGCAAAAAAAGAAGTCGCATCTTGCATATTGCTTAATAGTTTGTCTGCACTTATGCACACAAAAATATGATAGCTATACTTACCGACATTACTACGAACTTCTGATATAAGGGTAAATTGGTCAAAGTGTATTCAAACCGAATTTTGGTCAATAGGAGGGCGCAAAAACAATTATCACTTCTCAGAAGTCAAAAATTCACGTCAAAATCAATAAAATCGTGTCGGCGACGGCACGATTTTAAAGCCTTCTGAGAAGGGATAATTGTTTTTTACTCTCTCCTATTGGTCAAAATTCGGTGTAGATATGCTTCATTTAACTCTTAAGTATTTGTTATAAAAAGTCTTAATATGAACGCTAGATAACTTGAATTTGTGCAGAAAAATGCGTGTCATTTAATGAAATCAAAATATTGAAAAACGACCACTGACTGGCCAACTTTTGCCCCCTCCCCCTCCCCTTCCTATAAAAATGGCGTACCTGGTTTAGTTTGAGATAATAGATAATAACCGCATTGAAAACAAATGTTATGCTGTGTCTTGATTGTAGAGCAACAAGGTCATTGTTTTTAGAAAATTAGCATTGTTACACACATAATATGTTCTACGATATTCTCATTTAATAAAACATAACCGAAGCTTATTCTTAACAATTTATTTCAACTGAAATAGAATCATACAATACTGCCGAGTGGAAGTGGATATCTATGACTGGTCACGGGCTGGATAATTTAATTTAATAATCTTTCCTACATGTCTTTTCTATACACGTCTCATGTGCACGTGAACGGTTCTTCTTAATACACATCCTTTGTATATGCACCTTCACTCGACTACTCGAAAGTTTTGAAAGCAATATCTTGAAAATCCTTCCTATATATTCTTTATAAAGAAGGCTTGCTTACAAACAGCGTTTTTAAAACCATTTCTGCTTAATTAATAATATATATGAAAATTAAGGAACGATCCAAATGATCCATCCTTTAATATCGTTTATCCCTTACCTCAAAAATTGTGCTAATTTTTTTTAAAGCACAATTTAAATGAGCAATATATAAAATAATTGCATTACTTTTATTATTGCAGATTAGATTAAACACCTTATGAATATCTCTGCAACTAATCCTTACCTTACATTAATGCACAAACAATTCGTTTTATGGAACAAAGTGTTTAATTAAATGCACATATATCTCCAAAAAATTCA
This sequence comes from Plectrocnemia conspersa, assembly GCF_051122295.1. Classification (NCBI taxonomy): domain Eukaryota; kingdom Metazoa; phylum Arthropoda; class Insecta; order Trichoptera; family Polycentropodidae; genus Plectrocnemia; species Plectrocnemia conspersa. The sequence goes on along the minus strand of NW_028277167.1, from coordinate 7,521,677 downwards.
CTGTTAAATAGCACCCCTTTTATGTAACGATTTTTCTGCTACCAGTCGAAGAACCATATACATAATGGCGTCCACTTTATGTAAATAGACATAAGAGTTATAATTTTCACCATTGAGAAAGATGAAAGTAGGTGACGTATGACTGCAAATATCAGATAAAGTAGTAATCGTCTCATAAAATCAATTTACTTTGCGTTATTTTGGAAATATTCATACATAACGTTTGTTTTTATGCAACGTTAACTTCCTTATCTTGTATCTACATTCATACGTCAATTTTTAACATTTTTAATTGGTGAAAAAGAGATATCTACGTGCTAATTTACGTAATGTTATTATGCGAAACCTATGTGACGGCATTGGAAAAGGTTAGAGCAAATATAATTCGTTTTGTTTCCATAAAAACTTTTACGTCTTAATCGACGTTTTAATTAAAGTAGAACAAAACCAAGTAATTCTATTCTATTTTAAGAGAACGGTTCATTGACAGAAAAGTTAATATCGAAGGCAATTCAGTGCTTTTGTTGTCAATAGACTACATTGACTCGAAAATATATTGAATTGTAACTATCTTTCAACCTGAAAAATACTTCAAAGCTTTGAATATGCTGAGTAGCTTGAGACGGTATATCAATAAGCATGTTTTTAATTAATATAATAAATGTAACTTAAAGTTGAAATTTCATTCACTAGATAAAATAAAAAGGAACACTTAAATACTATTTAAAAAAGATAATGTGTAGCCTAAATCAATTGTAAAATTAAAACATCAAAATCAGTTGTTCTACTATTGATACTTCTGGAAAGTATCAATAGCGTGATGAAAGAAGAACAATAGAAAAACTGCTAACAAATAGAAAATATATACAATAAAGAAAATCGATAACTTGCATGGAAGGCAGATACAATAGAATTGTTTTTTTTTTTAAGAAAAAACAGAAACATTTTATCTAATTTTCAATATCAATTGTGCACTATATATTGTGCCACTGTGCAATATATTAACCGTAATATAAAATTGAAACGTATTAAAACCGTCAATTGTAGTTATTTCTTCCACACATTTTTCTTATCAAACAATAAATAGGTGTGCCTGACAACTATTATTGATATTTAAATAGTTGCCGCTTTTGGCTTTACTTTGCAATACGTGCAACCTCTTTAATGTATAGAATCTATACATACATAAATAATTTATGGTATTTTAGTTTAGCAAACGCAGAATAGGCGTTAAGTTTCTCCTGTCGACGCTGCCGTCATTCGCGTATCACTGTATCGCAAGGTCGGCTCGTAAAAAAGAAACTAGAGAGAAAAAATATCACAAAAAATAATTATTATCCTTATCCATTCTATTTAACCTTCGTAATTAACACTTTATGGTTGAGCGACGCAACGCGCAAACTCTCAAACGCACCGGTCGATCAGTATTGAATCTGACCTCGTCGATCACGAGAGAGCAAATTTGCTTTCGACGCGTCACGGAAACATTTTCACTGTGTATATCATATTACCACTTCAAAGACGCAGTGTGCCGCTCCTGGCCATTGCACAGTCACTAAAGACGTAACCAAGAATTGACCTCTGCTTGTAGATTAATTATTTCGGACTCGGTCCGACCTTTCCGAGCGAAGGACATTTTTATTATGGCTGCTGTCCACCTTCGTTTCATAGCACTGGTGACAGTGTGTAGGTATCGCGAATTTGGTACCGCTCGCAGACCTCAGTGTTGGTAGTTGTGTGTGACGCGTTTTGCAACTCGTTTCGGCGAACGTGTTGTTGCGCCAGATGTAACTAACCGGCCAACCGGTAAAACCTGCGCAAATGCTCTGGTGCTGTTGAGTGGCGTATTTTGGAGGAATTGTTGCTGGTCGAATGTTCAAAATGGTTGCTGCAGATGCAGCTTTAATCTTTCTACCAATTTTTAATTTTCCACACCATTTAATGATTGATGATTACGCAATATCCTTTTCAATGACAACATTTTTTTGGCATGTTTCTATTTTAATATTTTGTTTCTTATTCGTGATTAAGCCTATTCCTTCTTTGAAGGTTAGTTGCCGTATGGTTTCCAGATAGCAGCTCGACCTTATTTACGTCCAAAAATATCGCATTTGACATTTACTTTCCGTAAATAACACAACGCATGTTTACGAAGCTTATCTTTCTTATCGGATAACAAGATGTAAACGAGGACCACTAATTCTCAAAGGGTTTCGCGTAACTAATTTACTGCTTTTATATGTATCAATTTGCCTTCTCCGTTCTTGGAATATTATATACAGGCATTCCATGTAAGTAAATATAGCACAATTGCGCGAAATTCAGAATACAGAAATGCTTACATTAAAATTAAATACATGCCGTTGGTTTATAACCATATACATAAAGAAATAATGATAAGACAATTCACGGAAAAATACACAAGATTTATTTTAAATTAATTCGTTCAAGATACAGCCTTGGTCATAATAATGGGGCACCCCAATAAATTATATATCTTGAAAATCGTTAAATATAAATAAAATACCGACTAAGGTTGCTTAAAGTGTTAATTTTAAGCTTATTTTTAATATTTAGTAATCCCACTCTTAGATTTAATTACAGCTGCAATCCTTTTTGGCATACTGTCAAAAATGACTTACAGATGGACGAAGACAATTTTCTTAATTCCATCTGCAATTTTTTTCGCAGCTCAATTTTGGATTTGCAATTGTGTAGGCAATATTTCCTTTTAATTTTGCCAATGTGCAGGCAATAATTCTAAAAGCGTCAAACCCTTTGACGCAAACCAACCACTGAATTTTAGCGAAATATGGCACGGAACGTTTTCTTGTTGGAATCGAATGGTAGCGTGGTCTGTGCATGGAAATATTTTCCAGAAGGTATCTATTAAAGTGGATTTCAACGTTGAAATAAAAATGTCACTATTCATACTACATGCAACTCCAGACCATAACGCTTCCGCCACATTATTTGACTTTGGGTACTACGCAATCTGTTATATATTCTTCTCCGACTCTTAAATGCACTTGTACTACACCAGGGATCAATAAGTTTATTTTATTAAATTATTGCTTTAGAAATGTTTGAATAAATTAAGTTTTTAGTTTTTTTATTTCAACCAATTTTAGTTAAAAATTACCTCAAAGTTGGATTCATCGGATCAAATGACTCGCCCAATCCTCAGATGTCCAATCTAGATGTTTTCGAGCCCACTTAACCTTTGAGTTTCATTTATTTCAGAACGCCACGTTTGTGTCGGGCTTTTTAACCTCTGAGTTCCACATCGTTCAACTTTCTTCTCACTGTCCGCGAATAAATTGAGGGACATCCACTTGCAGAGACTTCAGTAGCCAACTTTGAAAACATTTTTCGACGATTTTTAAGGGACTCACGAACCAAGATTCAATCTTCCGGGGCAGTTGTCTTTAATTTTCTTCCTGTTTTTGGCTTTGATTTGTAAGAACCACATTCGTTGAACCGTTTCAAAGCATTTTGGACAGCCTATCGTGAACAATTAATGTGTTGACTAATTTACGATTGATTCAGTCCATGCGAATGCAATAAAACTATATAATAAAGTAGCGTTTTTTTTGGCATTTTTTAAATGTTTATATAATATTCAAAATAAATTATTACGACAAATAAAGACTGAAATCACGCCACTTAACATAACGGTCGCTTAGGCGAGACTGTACAATAAGACTTGCAATCTCATTTTGAAACTTAACTGAGCTATAAAAAACGACAAATGCTTTTGCTTAGTTTTGAAAATTACGGTTAAAATTGCCTGCTATTTCAGTTAGACAATGCACTTGTAAAGTGTTACACACCATTTTAAGGGGTGCCCCATTATTATGGCCAAGGCTGTATTTTATACATAAACTCATTGAATACCTCGACTTACTTGCAATATTTAGGACAACTTTTTTTTATTAGCCAACGTTTTAAAATCAAATTTAAAATGCAATTTTTTACTGATTTTTTTGTATTCGCAATAGTAAAATCATTTGACATATTTTTTGGATAAAAGTGGTTGGTTGTACTAACCCATTTTAAACAGATCGAAACCATTTCAAGGCCAAATATTAACTGAAATCTTTTAATGTGACAAATGTGCGTAAGAAAGGCTGACAGGTGGTGCCGGGTTGTAAGAAATATAAATGTGTTTATTACTTAGAGACACAATTAAGTTTGAGACAATAACTATTTTAGTTAATATTATATTAATGACATCTTTAGCTAAAAAAGGGTAAATAAATGCGAAGTTTAACGTGTTTGTGTGTTTTTTTTTTATAAACTTGAAATGACTAAACGCACAAATTAGTGCACACACGGTATTCAATGTGTTAACTAGGTACTACCTCAAAGTCAAAATGTGTGTTGGAATTTTATGTGTATACATTTCTTGTCGTAGTCATTGATTATGGAGATTAGTGGGTTAATATGTTCGCATTTTTTCTGATAATGCACTTCTTCTATTGTATACCAGTTTTAGAGTCGCAATATGTTTAGTAAATTTAAGCTCGCTCTCCATTTTATGCGAGTTGTTTCATTTTTCAAGTTATCTAAGAGTGAATGTTACTCTTGATTCATTTTAATTTTCGACTTAATAAAATAATTATTAAATCTCTACAGGTTTTTATACAATAATTTTCTTGCAATTATAATCGGGGGCTATATATTTTTTAATTTATTTATTTATTAAATCTTCCGTTATAATCTGACAGGCTTAAACCCAATGCGTTACAGCGGGGTAAATCTGTACCAACTGTAAGTCAATCAGATATAATGAATACATACAAGTAAGTATTAACCACAGACGTCTGGGTATGGGTGACATATATATTAATTATTATGTGTAATATAATTTATAATTAATGAATGTCACTGCTGCTGGGGCCAGTTTTTTTATAATAACGCATTTTTTTATAAATATAAATTCGAGTGCCGCTGTCGGGGCTCGAACCCGCAACGTTACGGACTACGCTATTCTGTCCTTTATTAATTATTTATATGTTCAACCTTCATGCCATGACGTATCGAAAGCTTTTTCTATATCGAGTATCAATAATTCTGCGCTTCTTCTATAGTGGTAGAGTGGTAAAATGCATTTACCATACGACAGTTATGTAACAAAAAAATATCCGTATTGTTGCCGCACTCTGCCGTAAAACTGGTTAAATTATAAATACTGAAGTATCGGTATATACATTAAATCAATAGCAGCATCCCTGTATTGAAACCCCTAAATAAAACCATAGATTTCATCAAAGAAAAAAATATTGTATATACAGCATAGTGAAACTTACTAAACACATACTTGTTTATTAGTAGCACCACAATCGTAGCTCTGATTATGACTTCATTGCGTAGCTGCAAATCGGAGGAGTTACAGTTACATATTATATAATACATATATGGTTAGAATAGCTATTCTATAAGGCGCTGGACTGGATAACCCAGATGTCACAGGTTCTGGTCCCCGCAGCAGACTCGAATTTTAAAGTATTAAAACACCATTCTAAAAGTCGTAATAAATTATAAAAATGCGCTATTTTTATAATAATTTATAATATATGTCCCCGATTGCCAGATTTTAAGTATGGTGTTTAAATACTTACTTCACGGGTATTGTTTGTGTGTGATTGACTTATCGAATTGATACCAATTTACCCCATTGTAATGCATTGCGCTTACGCATATCATGTTACAACGGAAGATAAAAAAATATATACGCTCATAGATAGTGATATGTTTCCGAGTTTCTGCATATATTAAAATATTACGTACTTTAGTAATGCAATATTCCTATATCATTTCGCCGATTTTCGTCCCTTTTATAATTTATTTTCAGTTCAGGCAATCGTTTGAGTGCTTGTGCATTTACCGTTATCTCCGTCCATTCGCGCAAGTCGAACAATCCGCGTTTTCACCTTGACTGACACATCGATTCGCGAAAAAATAAACGTGGGCAACCATGGTCGACATCCGTCCTTTACGTGCATCGCCCGTGGTTGCGTTCTTTTTCTTTTCAATACCATTTTTGTCGAATATTTATTCAATTTTTGTATTCTTATTTTACATCAGTTGACTCGTGGAACATTTCTGGATTTGACAGACGTCGGTTATCTTGAAACGACTTGTTATGTTAAAATATTCATTGCCCGAATTCGCGCGTTTATTTTTCGTGAGAAATGAACGCAAATGTACATTACGAATTGTGTAAAAAAAAAATGTAATTCTTGATAAATGGATGTTTTTCTGCATAATGCTTAAACCATTAGTACATGGTTTCCCAAACTATGTTCCGCGGAACACTGGTGTTCCGCGGATCCAAAATATGTGTTCCGCGGAGCCTAAATAGATATTTCACAAAAATTTGGAGTAAATTAAAAAAATTGTTAGTCTTGCTAATACATAAAAATTGTTCATAAATCTGATAAAAAAGCTTGAGACTATTGTAATTTATTGCGTTAAAACAGGATTGGGTGTATTCTTTTGGAAATATAAATGATTTAAATAAAATTTGCATAAAAATGAATCGATTTTCTTGTACATTAATTTAGTCTGGTTGCTTATAATACAGATTTTTCCATTTTGACAAAAAAAAATATTACAGAATTTACATATTATTCAAAAACTACCCATGGATCTTTGGTTGAAAACAGGAAATTTGACGAAAGAAAGGCCAAATACTTCTACATCTATCATCGAAGAAGAAAATAATATAAAAACTGAGAATACAACTGATCAATATTATGCCTGATATAAAAAAAATTGTCATTAGGAGTTTTATTTATTTAAATTTTTATGTTTATTAAATAAATGATATTTCTTTTTTAACATTTTTTATTTTTATTTTTACTATTATGAATTACCCAACCTAAAAAATAAGCCAAGTGTTCCGCCAAAGTTTTCGGATTTGCTAAGTGTTCCGTCGCTGAAAAAGTTTGGGAAACCCTGCATTAGTATAAAGAGACGTTATGATGGACGATTGTGGCTTGGGAAACTGTGGTTTAGATTTTGTCACGTTAAAAAATATGCTCGACTATTCCTAATCTTAGGTGATAATAAATACATTTTTTTTTCCTTATACAAATTAAGTAACAATGTGTTTTGTATAAACACATATTTGTCAACTTTGTGCTGGAAATAATTCAAAACAAATTGTTGTTTTTTGGCTTCAATCGTCTGTGGTATAATTACGAACGCGTTTATATTTAATACAAACACCAAAATGTTATATATCATATTTCAAAGTTAATTTGATTCATTTGTATGAATATACTTTTGTTTTGTTTGATGTTCATGGGCATAATAAAAATATAAATAGAATTATGTGAATTATATAAATAACCTCATCATCCCCTTTTGTGCTGGTTCAGACGCAATCTGTTTTGATTGCGTCAGAGCCACCGCCTTCTGGCCGGTTTAAAAACACTGTAATTCAGCACGTGTACACGTGTACTATGTACTTATCAGTGGCGTGCCGTCCATAGATGCGGTAGATTCAAAACGCCGCCAGCATGAACGGCGGTTGATGGCGACCGACTCAGCTGATCACGTGATCGTGTTTATAGTCAATCAACTATGCATGCGGTTGACGTTTTGAATCTATCGTATTACTCCGGTCTTTCAGCCTTCCATGTCTCGCAGTGAAGTGAACTTATTTATACATACTCGTCACTAGCATTCCATTTAAAATCTATAAATTGCATTAATAATGTAAATATTAAAAATGAACTAAAAGTGTTCAATTTAATAAAATTAGTTTTAACCATAGTTCTAACACATTGTTGTCGGGTGATTTCGGGCATTGTCTTAAGCCTGGCGCGGGCCATTTTTTAGCAGCCGCGGAATTAATCGGAAACGAAGAATTTCCGCGTTTTTTTTCGGAAACTCGCCATAACTTTTATACTATACAATATAAAATTATGAAATTTTAAACCCAGACTTACCATAAACAGTACTATCAAATGAAGAAGAAACATGGAGGTTGACAGTTTTATATTCACTGGAAACTTGCGTTTATTTTGCACATAAAAGTACTATAAAAATGTATGTAATAAAAAATCGAATTAAACACTAAATAAAACTAAAATATGGCACAATCTGTTTTTATGAATAGTTTTTCAACGTATGATATCTCTAAAAACACGTAGCTCTGTGTAGAGGTATGTCAAAAGATACATAGCTACACTTTTGGTCCAATTATCAATAATCAGATAAATTATCCAAACAAAATTCATCGTCAGATTTATTTTTATCGGGTGAAAACATTTCGGGGTGTAAAACTATTTTTAGACAACCGAACGACCGAACATTTACGCGTAACTGTAATGATGTCTTTTTTTTATAACAAGTCACAGATGTCGCAATGACTGTTGCTTGTTATCTACCCCAGGTCAAGTTTCATTGGAATTTGATTTGTTTTCTCACTCCCAACCATCCCTTCTTTTACATCAGGTAGAAAGTAATTCCTCGAAGTATCTTGAATAGAATTGAACATAATAGAAGATATTTGGGATAACAGGAATTGTTTATAGTTCGTTATTTAATTTTTTGTACGGAATAAAAATTCAATATCAAAATTAGTACAATACATTTGGTGGAAATGTAATAAATGCGACGACGAATAAAATAATGTCTTTACTAAATATCAAAGCAGTGACATCTAGCTGCTGACAACAAAAAAAAATGCAGTTCAAATTACACGGATAAACACGTGAGCCGACTTCTAGCAACAGACTACAAAAAACGGATTTTTACGGGTCCCGCAATCCAGCAGCAGTTCCGCAAAAACGGAAAAATCCGTGTCCCGACAACAATGTGCTAACCATTCAAAAATTAAATACATAATATGTTTATCAAATAAATAATATAAATTAAAAAATATAGTCTGTACCTCCCCCCCCCTTGACCGCACGCCACTGATATGTAAAAATATTAATACATAATTATATTGCAAATAAATTTGTTATTAGTTAGAGATTGGTGATCTGAAAGAGTTGGCAGATATAACTATTGTTTCCTCATAGGTGCCTATTTTTTAAGCGGGGTCCTAAAGTGTAACTATAGAGAAATTTATTAATTAAAAGTCACATAGCGCCTCACTTAAAAGTAATAATTAATGGTTTTGACATTTTTTATTATGTGAATACGCACGCTAATCGACCGAGTCGACAGAAGCGGGTAATGCACACGCGTACTACTTTTATATGCAACGTCCGATATACATACATATATTCATAAATGCTATGTTTCGCATTGTTGACGGACAGATATTTTTGGCAACAACAAACGATTTCTCTTCTGCCAAAAAGCGTTCCGTTTTTTTATGTTATTTATATTTGTATAATATCACGCTTTCTTTTTGCATTTCTTCTTCATTCGCACCACCCTTTGTCTAAGTGTTTTGCTAGTAAATATGTAATTTGACACTGACGTTTTGCCAGATTTGTAAATAAAACATACAAACGTGAATTCGTTGCGTCATACTATGAACGATGTTTAAATTGAATTAAAAACGACGTGCCTTTACATTATTTACCTTTACCGTATTGTGAGCTAAAACCGTCCGCTTGATTCCGTCTGCTTCAATTCATTCCATTCAAGTACGTAACCAACAAAATTTAATAAATGGATAATTCCGCAGTTTACCAGTAATCTATACTTTCTCTTTCGGTTTTAAATATTTTTTACAATCTTATTCAGATATATAAATACCATTTTATAAATCATTCAATACCAGTGGTGATTTTTTGTGTTTTTCTGTGTGAACTTGTGCTTGTATCGAGTTATTTTCTGTCAGTCACCTAATCACCTTGTACGACAAACCACTTCCGTTTATGTTATCTATTATTTTTAATTTGAAAATTTTGCCATAGCATTATTATAATAATATGCATTCAATATTTTTAACCTAATAATTTCAACATCTCTATTATTTTGTAATCAGCTATAGGTAAAAAATACCTGCTGGAAAGATAAGAGACTGCGATAACGGCACCGCTCGCGTCCTTATCGCTTTCACTTTCACAAACCCTTACAGATAATTAGTGGTGCATCCTGCATTTATTCCAGTCGCTGTCGCCGTGGTGAACACACCTCAGTTGTAACACTTCAATTTTTTGCGAACCTTCGTGATTTTTGCAATCTATTCGTCATGAGTCTCGCTCGCGATTATAACGGCCTCTTCAACTTTTTCACTTACGCCAAGTACAAAACCCAATTCGTACGTATTATTCTTTATACTTTTTGTATTGTTTCTAAACAAAAAATATAAAAATGTCTGATGACGCATCATACGTAATTTACCTTACTTTCTACTCTACTCATCCCATTATTTCGGTTGTTGAATTTGATTGATTTTTTACTTCAACTATATATTTTTATTATAAACTATCAATATAATGTATTACCTTTTATTTGTGTGCGTGCAGCACAAATAATGCATAATTTTATAGTCAAAATTTAAAAATAATATTGTAAATAACACTCGTGATGTAACTGCCATTTTAACGAGAACGAGCGCGTGCCAGTTAAACAAACTAGGTGATAAATTAAAATTAGTTCATTCTCGATTAGTGTTGCCAGAGTAATTTTCATCGCAATTGGCTAAAATTTCGTTTGCCAGCACCTGAATAATTTTCAATTCCAACAAGTTATACTTGAAACAAGATTAGGATACAATTTTCAACCGCGAATAATTTACGTTACGTTTTTTCAACGCTTGGAGAACTTATTGAATATGTAATTTATTTCTTTCAACATATGTAAAACTTGTAATTAACGTTCGCCGTCATCAATTCATCGGTTAATATGTAATTGATTTCCGAGAGCAATTCAACATTTTAGAAACTAATTTTGTATATTTTGTATTTGATGTGATGCAGTCTATTTTATTCTAAAAGAATACGGTGAATGAGAAGAGTTTCCAAAAAATATTGATTTTTTCCTATTGTCTTCTTAGATAGAAGAGGGCTAGCACTGTTTAATTTATAAAGAAATGTCTTTTTTATGGCTTAAGTCGTTTTTAAACAAATTAGCTGAGCACACTATGTGTATGTCGTAATTGTGTACCTATAATCCATTAACTCATAGTGAATTATGCCCTTATATATCCCTCCAAATAAATAAAATTATCTTATTGAGGTGTTTTAGGTGATAACATTTAATTTATACATAAATGTTCACATTTCTGTCGCGTTAAAATTTTGCCTGTTAGCGTTTTGCCGTGACACCATTATAACGTATCGGGCAGCTGTCCGTTACTGATGTCCAAACTACTAAATCACTTGCTACAACGATTAGTTGGTATCAAAATTCTATAATAAGATGAAAAATTATTTGTAATCTTTTTTTTAGGGAATGCATGAGATGTTCAGTGAGCGGGCCGCATACCGGCAGTTGGACGTGTCGCAGCCCCCGTCGCAGCCCGCGAGCGGCAAACGCCGCCGCCCCCAGCCCAGCCCAGTAGACTCCAGGCCGCCGCCCTCCGATACCAAGGGGTCCCAGATAGCGCACAACCACCAGACGCACCACCACGAATCGGGACACAAGGTCAGACATCTATCTCATTTTTAACCTTTGACCGTCCGTGAGGACGTCCTCTGGGCATTATAGCGTCCTGTGCGGCTACCATATCTACAAAATTGTCAATTTTAAAACAACATATTCTGACATAAATATATATTACATCTCAACCCAATGCCTCCATATACCCTTATCCATTTGACGCTGAACTGATACGCGGTACTGGTAAAGATTAATATTTATTTTAGTTTTAACATTTTGTATGCGGAAGACAATAATCTTCGTTTTGCGACGCTTATCGGTTAAAAGCGGGAGACGAGGGCGAAACTTTGAAGTTTCGCTCGTTGTAAATATTTACTATTTAGAACATAAATCTACTCCAACATAGTTGACCGACTTTTTTCAGTTGAAGCAAAGTCGAATACTCATCTGGTTATTATTTGACATCTTTTTTATTTTAAGACGGGTTTGAATTCATCTCTAAATTGTGTGATTCAAAGGCCACTTTTAAATAAATTAAAATTATTTATTCTAAAATTAATTAACGCAATGAAAATTCCTGTCGTTATGTAGGAATGATTTTGACTTTTCATTAGATGAAGAAAAGATTGATTGGATAAACAATTTGTGGAATTTAATTAGCTACGCGGGTAATCACGACTATCACGTCCCGCATACATAATGTTAAAACCGCGTATCGAAATTTTTCCCATGAAAATCAACGGCCCTTTGCCGACATTTGATCATTGAACAGATTAATTTTATACGGATAATAAAGTAAACAACTACGGTTATGTATTAATAAATATTATATATTTACATCAACCTTAAATATTTAAGTCATAATCTAATTAATTTTAAACTGTGCCCCGTATTGATAATCTTTCTGTTTCTTACATATTCTCGACTATCACGATAGACCAGTGGTATAGTAAAATGAGTTCAAAACCATATAAACCTTATTGTTTTTCAAAATTTTTATTGTGTATGGGGTATTGTAATTATTGATTATTATCTGATCAATTATTACAGAGTATGCTTTCCTGGAATTTCTTAGTCTCATGGATGAATATCGTTATTGGCAATTAAAAAGAATATCGAACTAGGTCGTAAATAATGATTATAGTAAGTTGTAATACTATTTTATAATTAATTTTTATTAATTATAAAATAGTATTACAATAGTTATATTATTAAATAGTTGACTGGTTTCCGTTTGGTATCTCAATACCTACTTAGTAGTTTGTTGACTGTGTTTACTCCGTTGTAACGCACTGGGCTAACGACTTATGTTGCAACGGAATATGTACAATAAATAAATCAAAATCAAAAATATGATTTTTTATATTACAATATTTATGGATACGAATCTCTATCTAAAGTGTTTTTTTAATTCTATCGCATCTGGAATATTATAACTATTGTTCATTATATAATTATAATCCCGATCATTCATAACAAATTAGGTTATCTTAGATTTTTCTAATTTATCGGATAAATATTTATAAAATCATTTGATTGTTAGCTATTTATAAAATATATATCACTGATTTACAGACTTTAATTTCGGTCTGGTGTTTCACTACTTACTTGTAGATGTTGATTGTATATATCCCGTTGTAACGTATTGGACTTAACGCATATTATCTATTTTTTTAATTTGGTAATTAAAATTACTAACTTGGGGTTTTAGTCTGATTTCATTCATTTTCATCAATTCATTATTTTATTTGTATGGGATTGTCATGAAATGCTCCGGAAATGGCACTATAATTATTTTTTTAATATGGTTAAATAAAATAAAGGTCATATTGAAAGAATAATTTAAAGAAATATAGTGCCATTTTTGGAGGAAAGATAAAAAAATTAAATATTAGATTAGGGTTTTATATATTGGTTTTTATTTTCGTCATGACGCTCCCATAAAAACTTTGCGCATCAGTGTTGCCACATGTGAAAATACTCCCGGATCGTTAGGAATTGCTGTTTTTATCATTTTACTTCATTGAATAAATTTAGTTTTAATCACACGTGTTCAATGAAAAAAGTAAAAGATTCAGACAATATGTGTTTTTTTTATTATTGAAATATTTTTTTTCAAATGGAGGCAGTTTTGAAAAGTAAACAGATTTATATATTAGGATAAAGAGATAATTTCTCTAAGAATGCACACCATATTATTACTTATTTTTTAACTTAGTACCCAAATATGTAAAACAATTATATTACTCGAAATATTATTATCGGACAAAAGAATAACAACGCTTTTAATATAAATAAGTGTTTTTAAATTATTTTCAATGTTTTAAATTTAGTTGCCTGCCAGATTAAATTGGAGATAAATAAACACAAACAATAAAAAAAACTATTACAAAAAATGTTACGTGAAGCAAATCAATTCACTACATGGCAAAACACTGAGCAGCATACAAAACACGCCTAATTAGCAGTTAAATATTATGAGTAGATATTTTTAATGTCTTATTGTAATATTTTGCATAAAATATTTCAGAAAATATATCGCAACGATGCTTAATTATTATATTTATCTATTGCACAGAATTGGTTAATTTAGTGTCAGCTAAAACTATTTAATTTACATTTATCATCTATTACTATTTAACTTACATTTTTAATAAAAAAAATTCTGGCGAGTATATTCGCGTGTCATTTCTAACGATGTGTTTGAGAACCGCTGATATAGAGTATCTAAATCAAGCTTACGCGTGTAACATATATTAGGAAAAAGGGACAATTTCGCCCATTGTAACCCTTCATTAACAACTTATAAATGTTAATTTAATCATGCCAATTACGTATTCTAATATATCCATAGTTTACGAAATATGACGGTTCCGTGAGGGATAATAATCTAGTTTAATCTCGTGAATCCCACGGGCGCAAAAGGGTTAAGGCCCAAACACACCGGCGCGGCTTCGGTTGAGCCGGGGCTTTGATCGCCAGCGGTGTCTCGTCGCGCCCAACCATGCGTCGCTTCGGCTACGGTGCGCATCCGCCTAAACTCCTTCAATATATGTTTATGCCAGAACCGTGTCATTATGCAACACGCGCTGATTTTTTTTTTACATAGTTCTGTTTCTTTTTTTATATGTATGTATATTCGAACGTGATTTGTATGCACCTCTCCTCCTTTGCTCCCCGGCGACTTTCGAATTACTACACCTCTAGTTGTTTTTGAAAGCGACACGACATAGCCTCCATTTTTTGGGTTATTTTTGCTCTCTTATACGTGTGCGCTTACTTATGCATACGACCGTTTCGCACTCGAATGTATTGCATTGATAAATCGGTCTATTTTTTATTTATTTATCATTCAATCGCATTTATACAGATTGATGGATGTTTATTTATGCCCATTTCCACGCAGATTTACACATAATCAATTTAACACTATTTGTGTTACTGAATTGAGAAAAACTAGTATGACAACTTTACGCTTCTGTTGCAGCAATATGTCAAACGCTCAATATTAAGCAAAGATAATTCAGAACAACAGTTTGGTTCCCAATAATTACATCCTTATCAAAAATATTGAATGGTCAATGATTTTCGTCACAATTATTAAATTTGGTTGAATGAGTTCACCTGCTGAGATAATTGGCGTGTCTGTTACTTTAGACATAATATAGCGATAGCGTTGCTATCTGACATAATCGACTAAGAAAAATGTTTTGTCTCGCTAATTGAGCGACGCCGATAGCTATGATAAATAACGACAATAATTAATTGATAATAACGGCGTCTTTAAATATCGCACGCACCTCAGTATGTTTGGTTTGCTCGGTAACGCTATACGCATCGTCGTCAAAATTAGCACGGTAACAGCCCTTATCTATCGCACGCATTGCTAATAACAGTTTTGTTTATCGAACAATGTTGTGAATGAGTGATTTTGGTGAACATTCTTGTATCCAACTACAAAGGTTTTCAGCGCATGTTATGGCGAGTAATATTATTGTAATTATTTAGCGGCGTTCGACTGTGCGCATTTATTAAATTTCATTGAATACGACAACGAAAAAATTCAACTGCCTCTGCTTTTAAACTATAAAGACTTAAAAGGTCGTTAACTGATGATCCTGTATGAATGTTTGCTCTTATACCTACTTGTTACATACAAATACATCATACGGCTCATGAGATTAGCGGAAAGTGCGCCGTAGTAAGGGAACGGATGTCGTAATCATTTCCGGTTTTTCCTCGGAAACTTTCAATCGGTAGCCTTCATACTTCAGAAGAAGTGATGTTTGTCTAATGACGTCCTGTTTGTGGCTATCACGAATTGCTACACTATGTATTGTATTTTGTATATACTTCTTACCTACACAGCCTATTAACGTATATTATTCTCGACAAATATTCATTAATCGTGGAGTCAATCAAATTGAAGTAGGTTCTGATATTATTTAACCGTTTGAGCGATATCGCCGTACATGTACGGCGGTCGATTTTTCACTGTTTTGAGGAACCCCAGATAGTTATATATATATATACTTACATTTATAACTGAAGAAATAATGAATAAATAACATTATAATGATTTCTATAGGAAATAATATCAATATATTAAAGAATACGAACATAACAAAAAATATTGAGAGCATCTGAATTGTTATAAAAAAAATTCAATAAAAGTCGAATAATATATAAAATTAATCAACTAATTTTAATAATAGAAAAGTGTTGAAATAAATGATTAAAACGTACGAATAACGTTGAGAATTAATAAAAAAATAATAATAATAAATTACAAGAGAAATAATTATGGAAAAATACGTAAAATTAATCCACTTCTAGGCGTATACTAACAAATTAACAAATGTATATAAATTAACTCAACACTCAAAAGGTTAATAAGGCTTATAGAAATTGGTTGAAAGCATTTTTCTTAAGCTATGGTTCTGAAGATCGTACACGTGTCTAATAAATCAATAGAAAACAGATTTGTTAGCATAGATAGGGCTAAAAATACCTTTTTACTTTGTATTTTTTTTTAAATGATAAATTTCAGTTGCCAGAGAATTTCAATCTCACAACGTTGAACTATGCCTTTTCCATTACGCGTATCAGAATATCTGGTGGTAATGTTCGTTCTTAGGATCAAATATGCTCATGCGG
>NW_028277167.1:7437500-7502500 GCF_051122295.1 Plectrocnemia conspersa | reverse complement strand
GTACAACCTGATATATAATCCTCTAGATTCGTTGCAGAAAGTTATTCATGGGGTGTTCATTATTCTGACCAATGCTCACTCGCTACCGCTCGTTCATTTAAATTTTAAAGCGTTTTTATGTAACAAAATGTTGTTGACCGCTTTCAATAAAAATATTTTAAATTCCCGGGAATCTACGAATTTTCTTAAAAAATACTTTTTGGTCGAATCATGGATTCAATAGTACAAAATATAATTCGCTTCGCTGAATAATGCCGTAGCTTTCCATTATTGATATCCCAAATGTAAATTATAAGTTCTGCCTAGATAAAAGTCATTAGCTGTTATAAGGCGACTCTACGTTTGTTCCAAGCACTTTTAAAATGACGTGAGATTATTTGACAGTAAAAATCTGGCAACCCTGGTAACAATCTATATTTTCAAAGCGCAATACCGTCATGGCACGCTGCGCCAATTTTGTCTTTGGACCCATGTCTTTAGACGAGTGCGATCAATTGATTAATTGGCATCTGAGCGCGTCGCGCACCTGCACGCAGGTGAGCTATTTCGATTGGCGTCCGAGTAATTGATACGTCTCTTTGCTTTCCTTCTCTGTGTATAGTAAGAGAAGTGAGGTGCGCGCGTTTCGGTGAAAGCGCCGAAACGAGATCGCGTCGTCGTCGTCGTCTCCTTGAATCCGACGGTAGATGTATTATAAATATAAAACGGATAGTAAAGGAGAGGCGGTAAGCGACTGAAAGAGAGAGAGAGATCGGAGCGAGAAAATCTCGAGTCGCCGCTCGGCCGTCGAGCGAGCCAACAACCGGCTCCTCTGCGGGAGGACGCCTATTAATACGAGAGATTCTGATGGGAGAAGGTGTGTGGTTCATGTTATGTGTTGGTGTAATAGCTCGTGTGTATATATGGAATATTTTCATCTAAGTTGGTTTTGAGACTTCTCGATCGCCCACGGTCGACGAGAAATAACGCGTTGGTTTTATAGGAAGAATATAGTATATATATAATAGTTACGTGTGTTGTTTTGAGTTAGATGCGCGGATGCGTTTCAGAATAATTCAGTTCTCGAAATACTCGTTGATCTGATTTAAATCTTGCCTCAGTTCACAGATAAAAATTCGTGCTCGTTGGATTGTTTTTTATAGAAATTAATCAGTGAGTTGTGTTGAGACGAGTTTTGATCGGTATCGGCAACGTGTGTTGATATGTTGATAAACACTTGCTGTAATACGTCGTTTTTGTTATGAAACATCGATAATGAAACTACTTAAATACGAGCGTTAATACACGCCAAGGCGTGCACTAACGGTCAATTCAGGCGGGTAATCTAAACTACTATTTTTTTAATAACGAAATTAAAAATCCAACGCGCAGTTTGGGGTGATACAACACCACACAATGTGTTTTGAAGATTGCTAAAAATATGTAAAAATATCGTAAATACATAAGTAAATCGGTCTCCCAGTAGTACAAGTTTAACTATTATATGATTACATTTCGTTTTTAATTTTTCTTCCATTTATTTCTCAAATATTCTCAAATTTTTTTCTAATATTTTTATCAATAATTTTGATCGAATCAATACTATTCGTTTCTATTTCCTAGTGTTCACATAGTCTCGATTTTTCGAGCTAAGCTTTCGTAAAATAATTAAAAGCTGTTTTTCTGCTAAGATGGGTTTGGGAAATGTGTCTTCTTTCAATCTGAAGCTTTAGAAAGATGATTTGATGTTCCTCGAAATTCGAAGCATTCTAATTCCGTGGAGTTATTTCAAAAACGTACGTCTTTTTCTCTCCACGTCTTCTTGATAAAGCCATACCAATGCATCGTTCGCAAGTCACTTCCTACCTTTATTTAATATATGTAAGATATGATGGAATTTTATTCCAAGGAATGACATTTACGTGCTGGAAACCTTTATAATTGCAATCTTGTAACTTTTATATTGACAGAACAGAAGTAACCGCAAGGTCAAAAGTTTGAATTTCTTTGGTCGTTAAAATTTAACAAAAATATCAGAAAAACATATTTTCAACAACGTGAAAACTCCCAACAACCATGCGACGTTTCACTCCACGTGCAAATTTCGATGACAAAGCACCGGCGTAAAACGGTGTCGTCTGTGATTTCGATTTTCCATATGCGGCATCTTCGTCGCGGTTTTCGCTTTCGGAGCGGCCAAATTGGAAAGTCGGCGGTGTTTCTGCATCATCGATCCGACTGCGAAAAAGTCGCAAAAAAGGGTCAGGGGCGGCGCAAAGAGGGCGAATCTTGTGCTCCCGACAAATATGACGTTCGACGACTTATCTATAGCTGCATATGGAAGATTGCGACAGAAGCGATCGACTTTGATTTTCCGCCTGCCCGAGTGAAAGGTCGGATCATGTGCTTCATCGTTATCGATGCATGTGTATCTATGGATATATAATACCATAGCACGACTTTGTAATAATTACCGATTCAGGCGCTGACCGCGCCCGCTTATAAAGCATATTTATTGCCTTTAAATAATGGAGGTTGTATTGATTACACGTCGTAAAGGTCGTCCGCAACACGCGCTTGTCCCTCACGATTCAAAAAGGGCTTCGATACGTACATACAAGAAGAACAATCGCGTATTATATAAATCGCCTTATGTAGTACCTAGATTTCCGGATGGGAGGAAAAATAGCGAATGCCCCGAGCGATTCCGACATTCATTACGGAACCCTGGAAATAGATTGAAACCACAATAACTTGGAGTTTTATTGTCGACAGCTGGAGCTTTTGAAGCGCAGCATCGACGCAGCAGGATCGGCGTCTAGCTTTAATCAACAATTTATTCTGCATTACGACAAGACAATGGCCCCGTCGTGCAATGAAGGCGCGATAAAAATTAAGCCGTCGGATTAGGGATTAGGTGTAGGTGGATTAAATAAAACCCTTGCCTTTCAACCCCTGTTAATTAACGTCTATCGAACATTATAAGTAAGACTAGACTCGATATACGTTCATAATGACTACATCGATCTAAGAGCAGCGAACCTTTTATCTGACTATATAAGCTCCGTCGGGTTCAACAATTGAATCACAAATCAAATCAGCAGGTCTAAAAATAATCTGGAAATCCAAATATTATGCTTTTAAATCGTCAACGCCATGTGATACACAAATACGTGTTTTAAACGTTTAACAGTAGCTTCTTTGCTAAAGTGGGACACCACCGTGAGAAAAACTTTTTGCAGATCAAGCCATAAACCGTTCGAATGCCAAGAGCCACATACTTACAGAATTTGATACTTACGTTACGAAATAATATTACAAGATTATTTATGTATATAGAGTAATTTATGGAAAAACCTTTAAAATTATTATCGTAATTTTTAATATCAAATGGTAATTGATGCGGAACTTTACTAAAACTATTTTTGTTTCTCAAAAGCTACATCGTAGTCAGTTTGGGGTATCTCTCCCGTTCGCTGTAATGTAATAACATGCATAAAATGCAGAAAAGATTTTTTATTATTGTTATGCCTGTACTACACTCTCTGGAAGTTGGCCAAGGTTGGCCAAGGACGGAGAATATAGTGGGTTACTTCGGTCGAGTTCGGTTCTGCCCGCTCTAAAATCTCTCGGAAGTTGTCCGAGGTTACCGAGAACGGGAGGTAAAGTGGGGGTAATTCAGTCAACTTGGCCAGCTTCGAGCGCTTCCGAACATTGTCGGCATATTTCCGAGTCAAAGGGACCAAAGTCGGAGCTGCTATTTCGAGCGAGAGCGGTGAGATACTTCCCCTTTCGGTCTCTCACGTGTTAAGTGACGAGAGTGAGAGAGATAATGAGATGATGGTTCGCAAACTGAGATAGAACGAGTAACTCGCTTCAATTTCAGTATGTGCGTAGGTGTCCTATGGTTAACACGCATGACGAGCGCTGCATCGTGGTCACGTGGTCAAGTTATAATACCACATGCTACAGTGGGACGCATGTTAACATGTTTTATGAAACTCGATCTTCAACAGGCTCTTACTGACATATTTGAATATTTTAGGGCATCAAAAGGAATTAATTATATTGTTGATAGTATATTCTTCTAACAGATATCGTTATTATATTTTTTTTCATATAAAACTAAATAATTAAAAAATAATCAGTGGTACTTGATTTTGTTAAATTTTTTTATATATTTTCCTAGATCGCTTTATGTAAATGTCACACCATAACGAATTCTTATTTAGAATCGATGGCGACAAATTCTAGGATAGTCAAACATGTGGTGCTCGTATTCTGAAGTATCATTTTTATGCCTTATGGCATTTTGCAAAAGCCGACAAAGATTTTGCGTAAATTGAATATTTACGACCGAAATTTTTTTATTGATATTGTATTGATGAGTGCCCACTCAAACTTTTATAATTATCAGTAGCTTAATTTTAATAATAAGACAATTTAAAAAATGCGATTATTTGGCACTCTTTTCGATCGTGCGCGACAGAAGCGTGTACGTGACAGAAGCCGCCGTCCGGACGGCATATGAATTTTGCGACAGTGTGGTCGCTTACTCGAAGTCGTAGATCTTGGCCGATTTCAGTTGTTACTTCGGTTCAGACAACTTCCAGAGAGTGTAGTGCAGGCATTACATTTCTGGTTTACATTCTATAAAAAATATGTATTTTTACTTTAACAAATTAACCGGAGACGGAGTATTGACGCTTATATTTATATACATATATTTATTTTAATTCTAAAAATGGCTTTCATTGGGGTCGTGTAGTATGAAAAATACCTTGGCACGAAAATAGTTAAAAAATGTGTTCATGTCGCAAGCTCCACAAGAAATTATGATACACTCAGATTACGAAAATATGATATTACGGACCTCATTTAGGTGAGGGGGGGGAGGTGCAGGTGGAGGCATTACTATTACAGATTTGCCCGCTGTAACGCATTGGGCTTACTACTGACTGGCCAACTTTTGCCCCCCCCCCCCTTCCATCGAAAAAGCTGAAATGACGTCCCTGATTATCTTGGAAAATGTTATATATAACACATTCTCTATCTGCATTTTTTACTGTAGTCTGAATTGGAACTTTTGCCTCTGTGCGTCAATTAGTATCTAAATATTTCCGTTAGATTTCTATTGCATGTTCCTGTGCTCAAAGATTGCCTACGCACGACTTTTGACTACTTACGAACTACCTAGTAGTCACCTGCTGATACAATCCCAAGTTGTAGTTTTATGCAGAGCAACCCAGAAATAATTATAAATCAACTCTCGTGTTTGATCTTTTGTTTTCAATTATTCGCAGCGTATTTAACCTTTTTTTTATCATCCCCGCTTTTTTCGTCCCACGGGAAAAACGTAATTACCAAAGTTTACGTAACTGTACCTGGGTCACGTGTCTCTCCGCCTCCACGTGACCGCCGCCACCCGACGATATTTTTTCTCCCGTCCTCCCGCCGATCACGCGGATAACCATCCCCGGGATTGCGTCACGACCGGATCTGATTACGCAGAACTGCATACCGCCCGTGACGCCAACCAGCCCTCCTGTCGTCCCGATAATTGACACCCACCCCCGAGGAGTGCATCCCCATAAATCCGGACTCATTTCCGCCGCATGCTAGGCTGAAAATGAGGCTGTGTAGATTCCTCCTCCTTGGTATTGGCCCTCCTCCTCCCCATTTCACATGTGTTGTGTCGCAAAATTTTATGTCCACTACAAATCAAAATCTGTACAACCGCTTTCTACTAAACGCCCAGTGTGATATAATCATACCGGGTTCGATTCACATATGCATACAAATCATAAATGCACACTGACACACCCTATACTTGAACAATGAGCTAGTGGTCAAACTTGATAAGCTTGATTTGTATTTGCCATGCTAAAACCTGCACATGCTATCGTGTTCTTCCTTTGTTTTAATGTTTGCGTGTTCTAAATTCCTGGCTTCATAAGAATCGTACGTATGATACATATTTACTAGACTGGATATAGGATTTGATGTTTATGTTGTGAATCATTCCAAGATTCGTTCGTTCTTGGCAACTGCGAAGAACGAGTCGAATCGTTTCTTCCAATTCCAAACATTATACATTCGAAGAAAATTAATATTAATACAAGACAGATATTTAAGAACCTTTTTGTTCTTTGTTTGCGTATAAACTGCTATTATGTACTAAACGTAGAACTATCGATCAGTTTTCGTAACGTTTCATTATAGTATCATTTCATAATATTCAACGTCATACCGACGCTTTAGTATCGATTGGAAAATATACTAGCACATACGTACGAATGGAATGTACACTATTACAATTACACTGTGCGTCTTGTTGTTTCTTACGTATACGTTCAACAATTCGAGACATTGATCCGTTTGCGGTCATAACGTTGTACGTTATCGTTATCCTGCTACATATTTTACCCTGCGTATGAATACACAATCACGAAAATCACTAAATGTCACGGCGTGCGTGACGCGTCATTATTTCGTGAAGTTTATTCAGATGCTCGCGTAAAATATCACTCGGTTAAAATGTGTGCCAGCCCAACACTTTTCGGTCCGCCGACTCTTGTGAAACCTTTTGTATTTTCGATATTATTATCTCTCGCTTACGATGCGTTGAGAGCGAGAGGCATTAGATTATTCAAAATAAAATTTGCACTGATTATGTTTTGATAGTTTTCATTGTGATGTAGTATCATACATTTCCCATAATATTATCCTGTTTATAGTATTCATTTATTTTGCGAAAGCTGCGATTTAAGAGTGAAGGTCAAAGAGCGAATAAAATTGTATTGAATTTGCAAAGACTGAATCAAACCAACATAAGTAAACGAATTCATCGTTCAATGTCGCGCCATCCAAAATAGGTTAAAGCGGCTCAGTGAATATAGTACGGAAAACGATCTGGAATAATACAAATGACAACTGTCTATGAAGTTCTGTTGAAAAATAGGAGACCATCCATCTCAACGCAATCGGTGAGCAAAAGCAACATGGAAGTGGAAAGTTTAGCGTAAAACATAGACTTTAGAAAAAAACATGATAAATTAAATACTCTCGGCGACGTCGATGCTGAACACTTTGAACACTGAATTTAATATTATTTCACATTCTGTGTCTCATCCGTTATTTTATCCAACAGATATTTATTGAAGTATCCGTTATGAATACTAAATCAACGTCTACAAATCAGTTTTACTTATTAATTAAATATAATCTATTATTACAGCACTGCAAATCAGACAGCTGTCAATAATCACGCGTGTTCAAAATGTCGTTAATTTAAAACAACACATTTACGAAATAGATCGTTTAATCTTCACTCAACACGTTTAAATTGTTCAATTGTTTTGCAGAAATAACAATTTTGTACGAACTATATATCGAAATTTTTCGATTTTTCAAAAATAATTTTTTTAGGCACATTTCCACTACTTTGTGTACCAAAGAAAATCCTCATGTGATTTTAGAGATACCATTACATGCCCAAAAACTGGTGCGCAATGTGGTCGAGCAGCATCATTGTGCCTTACTTTTTTGAAAACGATGAAGGTATAGGCGCATGGCACGAAATCGAAGATATTGCTGTGGACCACATGTGGTTTCAACAAGTCGACGCGATTTGCCGGGTGCAGCGTTGCATATTTTGCGTGAAAAGTTCCCAGATTGCACTATTTCACGTTTAGGTGACGTTAACTGGCCGCCAATTTCTTGCGATTTTTTTTGTGGGGTTATGCTGAGGGTCGTTTCTACGCCGATAAACCCGAAACATTGAAGCACCTAAAAACCAACATACGCAAACTTACAACAGAGATACCGCCCGAAATGTACGAAAAAGTCATTAAAAGGATCGGCTGCTATAAGAGATTCAGAGGCGCCATTTAATTAAAAAAATAATAGTTATTAAAATACATAAAATGTTCGATCAATAAAAAAATCCAAAGATATCCTTAAATTTTATTATTTTTTTTAATTGAAAATTGCAGTTGGATCCGCGATTATATTCATTGAAAAGATTAGGAAAATCTAGGAAAACTGATCTGTTGTGATCGATCGGAATTATAATAATATAATAATCCTTAATTTCAATCTCTCAGACATGATATAAATTTAAAAAATCAAATGGGATTTGAACCTATATATTTAAGTTAATTACCAAACCGATTTTTAACCCTATGAATATTATATGTTTATACAATTTTCATATTTTCTCATAAATATTGTAATTATGTTTTAACTGCAATTTCATATAAATCCCTATCTGAGTACTTATCATTATATAATAATCACTAATTTCAATCTCCCATACTCCCATACATATTTTAAAACATTAAGTTTCATATGGGTATCAAAGCCAGGTCTTCAAAATATTAGTATACCACCGATTTGCTTGTAAGCGGGCAAATATTTGTATGTAACTATTGTAGTATATTCAACGCGTACACTAATTGCGACAATTTGTGGGGGAGGGGAGGCAGAATTAGATTCGTTGTCTTTCTTGTAAGTGTCTTATAAATATTTGGCAACGCTGCACTTATTGTTCCGTATTCCACTTCCTGTCGGCATTATCATTGCTTTTATATAAAGGCACGAAACGACCGTTGTTAGTGGTCCATTTGAAGATGTTAATTCCTTGGATAAGTCAATCTCGCGTCCTTCAATATAACAATAATTCAATTATCGGCGAATCAAAAAGACGTAAAGCATTTTGGTTTATTGCGCTTTTAACGCGTATGCACAACGAGTGCTTTCCGGGCCGGCTGGTCTCCAAAAAGACAATATACAGTAATATAAATATTTAATTACAACATCATCACACATTTTTTCATTGCAATTTAAAAAAAATGTGCATCCTTAAATATGCGTCATTGTACTTAACAGTCAAATGAACATATGGTTAAGGAGTTTTTTGGGCACATTGTCTATTTTATATATTGACTTGTTACATACTAAAAAATATTTGCCCCTGAATAAATGTTTACTTGCATCCATTTACAATAATTTAATTTTTTGCTATATTATCAAAGCCGATTTATTGATTTCGGTAATCAAAAGGTTAAATCATATTGAACGTTGGCAATTCTGCCTTTATGATTTCTTTACAATTTGTAACAGCAGAGGGTTAAAAAAATATTTTTATTTCTGAAATGCCACCGAAAATACCCCGAGGGCCACTTGTGACCCTCTGCACTAGGCACTCTGTACGCTTTCCTGCCCTAGATAGACTTAATTTTTACCATTTGGAATTCGGTGGTTCAGCATGATGGAGTGGGTTTGTTGTCGTTACTAAGAATCCGAATTCTTTAGCCTCTTCCGTTTGAATTTCGAAGAATCTCGTTCGTCCACCAATCCAGCGTAACCCGCGTGACTCACGTTGGTATTGAAAATCTGCTATAATTCTCACCTCATTCGCCTCCTCGACTTCGCCGAAGGAAAAACTCGAAATTGAAACCGACGCCCATTATCGGCGTTTGTATTGTGTACATATATACGCAAAATACGCTGTATGCAGAGCGCTTGCGTAATTTATTTGCGTCATCCTTTTGCCCCGGCCTGGGCTGGGTCCCGGTGGAAATGTTTGTGAACGGCCCCGGTGCGATTTTCCTAAGGAAAAAGAAAAGTGACCGCCGTTCGTCCGTCGTGAGTCACAGCGCTTTTATCGACCAATCCTCGGTTTTTGTGACTCATTTGGCGTGTGAGTTACGTGTCGCAGTTTTGCGGCCCATCCTCGCATTTGTGAGTCCTGAATTGGCGTTCATCAAGAATTCATCGCCAGGGACGGATCGTTTACGCCGAAACGTCCAGTTATCCATTACCCTTATCAATGTAGGTACTTAATTAAGATACCTTTGTGTATCGAGAGCGAGAGTGCTTGTCAGAAATTGAAACTGATACTTTGCGGCGCGTTTATTCGGGTCTAATAATAGAGTTGTTTTGAGCAGTCGCTGGAAATGAAAGTTATAACAACGCAATATCTCATCGTACTAGATTTCGTTTTGTTCACAGTTTTTTCGTATCTGTATACGATATTCTCAACTCATTTGGATGCACCTATAATTGAACATGAGAGAAGCATTCATCAATTAGGTCAAATCTTGTCTTTGTGACAATAGATTATATTAATAAATAAATGACGTTTTTTAATATCAAATTCATTCAGCAGCATAATAGAGCTACCAGCTGAGACTTGGTTTGTTTTTTGTGATTAATAATAATAAATTCATTTCACTGATTATTTTAAGTCATTCGTTGCCATCAGATTAAAATTTCAGCACGTTTAGAAAGCACGTTGCTGAATTGTAATTTAAATAATTATCTATATTTTTAATGAAATTAGATGGAGAATTACATTTGTACCCGTCCACTCAATTTGGCAATGCTGCTCGTTCCAATAATGTAATTACAAGTCTGATCGATTTGATGGCATTTATGTCTTATTCAGCACTAACCCTTGTTTCAGTACATATAATAAAAACATGGTATATCTAATATCGTAATTGACAATTTACCTTAATAAAACTAATATTGGAAATATTATCTATAGTGATTTATATATCTAAAAGGTGGACGGGCATTCTCACAAAGGAACAGTAAATAACCTAAATTACAATACTCTGTACGAAGGGTGCATTAATAATACATCTCTCTATAAACTTTCGGTAAAGTCCTTCGCGCCGCTCACGTAAATTTATCGCAAAATTTATTTCGTCTGTAATATTTTTGAACATTTATGGATTACTAATGTATATTTGATGTCCTTTCTACTATTCATATAAGAGTAAATATGAATACATTGTTTGTGTTAAGCACAGAACGGTCCAAACTTATTTAGCGCCCCGTGCAAAATCTAAGTTGCTTTCCTACCCCACACATTACATTGTTGATGTACATTAAAATATCGTACACTAATACTACTTTACAATAATTAAAAAATATATAGTAATTCAAATTAACTATATATTGGTTGTTTATTGTTTTATAATTATTAATTATTTTACAATACAGTAGATCAAAGCTGAAAAACAGCGGCGAAAACAACTGTATGGTAACCACAGATTAAAGAATATTATAGTAACTAACCAAATTGTGCATAGAAGAGCGGCGGGTTGCAGAGAGTAAAATATATGGTTATCATGAGACTATCATCAAGTCGCTCTACTATATAAGGGAAACTAAAAAAATATTTTTTAACCTTTTGTTATGTTAACATTAAATTTCAGTGCAATCCCGTTTATTATCTATATATATTATAAGTTATTAGAATATATTTTGCAGTTTTAAACATTATTAGAATTGACGTTTTTAGAATTCCAGTGCAATTTACATGTTGCCAAAAATAATTTATTTAAAAGTAGATCCATTATATAATTGTATCGCAATTAACATTGTTTTAAAAGAAAATACGGAAATGATGCGCCTTTAATTTTTGGCGCCCCTCAATAGGCGACCGCCTGTGTCTTTTAACGTGTGATACCTTATTACAAATAATGACATTGAAGTATATAGTATCAGCAGTAACTGATGATCAAAACATGTTGTTTGTAAAATCAGTGGTCATCTATAAAATAAAAGTGCTTGTTGCGTTAGCGAACACAACCGAGCTAGTGCAATTGTTGCTGCAATGATAACCTTACTGCTCTCTGGCCGATGTTCTTCAATTTTAGTGATTATTATATAATGATCGCTCTGTATGTAACACGTGCCATCGACGTGAATACATTTTCCACATAATACACGTGTACCTGAACCAAAAAAGCGTGTTTTTGCGGGACTGGAATTATAATTAAACTTCGCAGAACGTCACACGCACGCGCCGCAGAAATAGATTTTATTTTTTAATTTTAGAACGGACGACTCACGTCGCAGTCTATTTTTTGTTATCGCTTAAAAAGCGGCGCCGTCCATTCCTACTCGCATAATTGGCAGGGGGTAGTAAGTAGGTGACAAAAAGTCGGCCGTGAAATGGGTTAAATATAGTCTAAAGTAGGCATTTAAAGCGGAATTACATCAATAGCTAAAATCGATAATATTATTTAAACTGGTTTAGCAACAAGGGGGATACAAAGTTGGCCAGTTTTTTAAGATATCTATTTCATTAGAATTTATAGCATTTTATTAAATTACATGCACTTTTCTGCTTAAATTCAAGAGAAGACAAATTCACCCAAATGACGTGCCTGTTTAGAATCCACGTCAAAAGTAATAAAATAGTGCTGTAGCTGTCGCAGTGGAAACACTCGGTTATCTAGCGTTTATATTAAGATTTTTTTATAACAATATTACGATTTACAATAAGTGAGAGTCGACTTAAAAGCATATCTAAACCGAATTTTGACCAATAGGAGAGCCAAAAAACAATTATCACTTCTCAGAAGTCAAAAATCCACGTCAAAAGCAATAAAATCGTGTCGGCACCGTCACAGTGGGATCGCTCGTACCGAGCGTTCCCACTGCGACGGCGCCGACACGTTTTTATTGCTTTTGACGTGAATTTTTGCCTTCTGAGAAGTGATAATTGTTTTTTGTGCTCTCCTATTGACCAAAATTCGGTTTGAATACATTTTGACCAATACTCTCATATCAAAAGTCTGTAGTAATATCAGTAAAGATAAGGAGCTATATGCAAGATGCGATAGCTGTCTACTTTTTCATTTACATTACATTTGGTGGGATATAAATGGCATAATTCACTATAAGTTATTGGATTATAGGCAGATAATTGCGACATATACATAATGTGCTCATTAGCTAATTCGTTTAAAAGCGATTTATACTATAAAAAGACATTCGACATAATAAAAGACATTATTAATTAAAGAAGGGTAATTTTAAATAAATAAAAAAAACAATATTTTTTTTTGGAAACTCCTTTCTCACCCACCGTATTCTTCAGACATTGCTCCAAACGATAATCTATTTATTATATATTTCTGTAATAGTTTAATGTCGGATTTTTTTTTACAAAAACGGATACAAAATACGACATTAAATAATATATTGCTTCCAAAAATACGTTATTTTTCGAATCAGATTAACATGTAGACTGTAGAGAATATTTGTAGAAAAATATGGAGAATATATAGTTTAGTAAATAAAACACCTTTTATTTTTCAACTCATTTAACTCTCACTTCAAAAAGTACAGCCTGATGTAAATGCATATATGAAAAAAAGTTGAAATCATATAATTATACTAGTAAATCATATTTTCACTGGTAAAAATATATATCTACCGGTGAAAATGTATTATGATATAATTTCACCGAAATGACATATTTAAAAAAAATCAATGGATTTGAAGCTTTATTTAGATTTTTTTTTGAGGGATAATTTGTAAATTTCTGGTTTAGAATCAGAGGGATTGTAACAGATGTTTTTTATGGTGGGGGGGGGGCAAATCCCCCTTCCTCCCAAATGACGCCCCTGCTTATTAGCAAGTCAATCGAATTCAACCTCCACAGCTATATTAGTGTATAAATTGAATCAATAGCTCTATTTCAAACTACAAAAAATCTGATCATAGATGCTCAATATACAC
Source organism: Plectrocnemia conspersa (assembly GCF_051122295.1). NCBI lineage: Eukaryota > Metazoa > Arthropoda > Insecta > Trichoptera > Polycentropodidae > Plectrocnemia > Plectrocnemia conspersa. Next base: position 7,488,976 of record NW_028277167.1, on the reverse strand, counting down.
ATATATACGTACATTTAAGAATACGTAAATATATATAAAAAATAATGACTTATGTTAATATAATTTTAACTTTAAAATATGTTTTAAACATTTTTTGCATTTATATTAGTAATTTACATTGGTATGTTACTCTTACATTTCCTATAATTACACAATTTTTAACTTAAAAATGAATAAAAATATTAAGCAGTTGGAATCAAAAGTAAAATATATATAACAATCATCTATGTTCAGAAGTTTTGCTGTGTGGAATTTTCTTTTGCGCAATAATACGATCACCTTATGGATGTTATAACGTTAATAAATCGACGTAAAACTAACCCAACCAATGTATAACGTGTTTTAGATAACGCCTGATCAAATTAGTATGTATAACTTTAAAAAGGACTTTGCGTTAACTCTGACGCAATATGTCTTGAATGCGTCACTCGACATGTAAACATAATATATGTATTATTTTCACATACATACATATATAAATTAATATTGCACGTAAAATTGATGGATCAATTCAAAAAATATAATTCAGTTCAATTCTTAATTAAATCCTTAGTAATTGTGGTAAATGTTGCTGTGTTTATAAAATCGGACGGTATATCTTTACTGCCAGTGTGTAATCGAATATCCGTATATTTATACATACACCCTCTTCAGCATATTGGCATAAATTAATTAAAATTGCTTTTCAATATTCGTGTAGTATGTAGGCATACATGTGTAAATGTCTCACACTCACGTACCGCACTATATAACAGTGCGCGCGTGTGTTTGTCTGCGCGTCTACTACACACGCCATTGTGTTTTACAACACCGTCAGACACATTCATGAAAATCTTCTCTGGCAATTCACAAAGTCGCGTCCCACTCGAACTTTGACATTGTAACAATTACGTGCGTTTATTTTTAGTCTCGCTTTAGAGCACAGTCAGTGGAGATAGTATAATATAAGTCTTGTTTTCGATACGAGCGGCACAAATGCAACCGTCGACCGATCAGCCCCTAGCGCAAAGCCCCGTGCCAGGGTAGGCGTCATGTGGGGGTGGGCCAACAATGCCGGCTCGGTCACGTAGCCCCTTTTGGGGCTGTTGGCCCCGGGCCCGCGTTAGACAAGCCCTGCGCAACACAAGAAAGACTATGTAAGTGAAAAAAATGTATGTTATATACGGCGATACCCTCGCATATGCGTGTTTCTTTCTGTAAATCTGATCGATTTTCAGCGGTGAAAAATTCAGCAGGGCTGCGTAATAAATCAGCGTTTGTAAATAGGCGGTTCATCGCGCCGGAGGCTGGGGTGTGTAGGTTTTGTCTTATCCCGCGGATGACGTCAAAACGGCGCTGGGATGAAAAGGGTTAGACTGAAAGCCGGCTTGTTTATGCGTGTACTTGAATAGGTATTGAGCTTCAGATTAGGCAGCCGAATTTATCGCGCTTGTGAGAGAGATAATTAAAAAGGAATTTGTGTTTGTGTAAGTGAGGCTTTGAATCGCACGCCACACCTTAGTTCGTTAACACAAAAAGCCATTCGTATTGTTTTGTGTTAGCGAAATTGGATTGTGCTCTAGAACGCAAAATGGCATGTTCGCTTTAATTTACCTATGAGGTTCTATGTAGAATTTGAACTGGTGATTAAAATGAGTTTTAACCCTTTGTTGCATATTACACTTCACGGGCAAAAAACACGTTGACCTTTATATACAATTTCCCTATATCCTTTTTTTAGTTGTGTCGGTATAAAATCGCTGTATACGTTTGTATAATATATAAGTTCTTGATATTCAACCCACAGTCAAATAATACTTTAGCGTTTTTGCGGACAAGATTTTCCATTATTCCACCCACATATATTATATTTAGTAGGGGAAAAGCACAGTTAGTTTACTCTTTTTTTATTGTAGCATAAAGTTTTTGCTTCAGAATATGGAAATGCTCAAAATATATAATATATATTACACCACTGTCTGCTTTAATTTTGGGTGCCTTTAAATGTGTGGGTCATTTATATGAAGCTGACTAAATTTTAAAACGAATTAATATACTTTCATTGTATTGTTCTTGAAGGCATTCCTGTGATTATTAATTTTCTAGACGTCATAACGAATAAAATTGATTTTATTCGTTCAAAAAGTGCTGATTTTAGTCAATACTACGCAACGCAAAGCATTTTATAAGTAAAATTTGCTTGTAAACTGCTTCATTGTTGTACGGAATTCATAATAATATTATCTAAGAAATGTTAACATTCCATTTATTTGAATATAAAATATTATTAATTTTGATAGATGTATTAAAAAATATAAACATGAATGATAAAATATCTGTTCAGTATTTTTCTGCGGATATTTTGTTCAAATCTCACTAAAAACGGAATTGATTTCTTTGAAAAAATAAATTTGTTTATAAAGTGGGTGGGTAAATTGCGGCTCATAACCTTCCCCTTGCGGTGTAAAAAAGTTACGCGCGCTCCGGTGATGTACAATAAGTATACACATACATATGTGTAAGAACTAGCGATTTAAAATGATTGTCAAAGTCGTAAAAATTATTGTTTTATAAATGCTAAAAAACAGTAAATGCATTATAAATCGAAATTATGTCATATAAATACAGAAATTAAACATATCTAATTTTTATCTAAAAAACTTATATTTATAAAATTAAATTAAAAACATATGTAGAAAAAGATCACACCCGTGCGAAGCAAGTAATCCGACTAACTCATACGTTTGACTGTGGCGTAGCGAAGGGGGGGTCTGGACCCCCCCCCTTGGCGGAGCGCAGCTGGTGATTTTATGTTAATTAAATATAAGTTGCAAAAAAATCTTGACAAAATCCTGGCTACTACGCCACTGCTTCCGATTATGAATTATGCATTGTAATTATCCAATGTATTTAAACGTATCGCGGAGGAATGCATATACAGGCGGCCCTCGACTTTCGCACATAATTGGTTTCTGATAATGTGTGCGAATGTTGAATGTACGAAAGTCGAGGGAAGTAAAATAATTGAAATTGTGTGTATTTTAAAATATTTATTTATCAAGTAAATATAAGATGTTTAAGAGGCGTTTAAGAGACACGTTTAAGTGGGGTTTGCGGGTGTTTCCTTTGAAAAGTTGTCAAGAGTTAACTGTTTTCCACTATTCTTTTTCTTTTCTTCATATAGTATTTTATAACATGCTATGTTTTTATTGATCGCCCCACGCACTTGAGATATGCGTTCTCCATTGGTATCACAATCTTCCATAATATTTAAAAATTTGTCAAGGTGCGTGAAGGCTTCATTCATATTTCTCATTGTAAAAGAGTTTTCCAAAATAAACCTGTCTCATCTACATTAAATATTTAGCTAGAGGAGTATTCTACATCTTCAATAATTTTGGATAATTAGGAAATAAATTCTTTTGCAGCATCTTTATCCGCATCAGCCGATTCTCCAGTAAATTTAATATTATGAAAAGAATACCTCATTTTAATATTGTAAAACCAACCGTTACTTGCTTGAAAAACCGTGTTAAAATATTTTTTTAATCTATCCTTCCAATCTTTGTGCAAACTAAGAGCTTTTGCTTGAATAACTGAAATACTCAGAGGGACATCTTTTTGATGTTGGTCATCGATCTACGATGACAAAGATTTTCCATTTCATCCATGTTTTTTTTGCTGTGTTATTTTGGAAACATATCATTAAAGATTGTGGAAATATATCTTTATTTTCCACAATTTTTAACGTATTTTTTAATTATATTTTTATTTTGCAAAATTTAACATATCGTAGACCTGTTTGTATTATACGAACGTCCGATTGAAGCAAAAGATTTACCGCTATCAGAACGTTTTTTAAAAAAAAATTAAATTAAAAAAAATGTTTTTTTTTTTAATTGTGCGAAAGTCGAGGGCCGCCTGTAATATGAAGATTTTAAAGATATTCACATAATAATATTGTATGTACGTTCGGTGTACATCACAGTAAATAATAAATATTATAAAATATATTTTATTCCTAAATCGTCTCGACTTAATGAATCATATTTTATATCAATAATTAACATTAAAAAACTTTTTTTTAGCAATTTTTACTCCTCAAATACTTTTTGGAGAAGGTTTTTGAACAACATTTTAGCTTCCACAGTAATTTGTCCTCAAACAAAAATTTACGAAATGACATTTTTAGCTCCCGCAGCAACCTTGTAATTTTTAAGCCCTTTTAATTTTCAAAATATGGTCACCTTAATTATTTATACTAATTTGATACTAATAGAGTAATATTTTGCAACAACTTGATTTGAAATGTTACACATAAAGGTAATTATTATTAAATTATTCACACATTCCCGAATGGACGGTCAAATAAATCCTCATACTTTCTTACGAAATATATAAACACATAACTATAACCTAAATATAGTAAATACATACAAGATAACTTATAGCTATGTATTCAAATAATAAAGCTCTCCAACTTTCTATATGAAATGTAAAAGATACTTAATTTAATAATCGGATTAATCTAGTTATATGCGAATTAAAAAATATATTCGAAAAAGTATGCTTTTGTAAAAAATATAAATTGCGTTACATCGGAACTATCGGAAATATCATAAAAATTTTCCTGCGCGGTCATCTAATAATATTTTTAAGAGTATGAAACACGATGCCTTACATTGTATTAAAATCGTTCGCACTAAATATTTTAAAAATAAACGATAGTCACTGACTGTATGGGGAAATAAGTTTTCTAATAAATTCTAAAGAAATTTAAATAATTTAACCTGACTCATAATATATGTATGGCTCTTGAAAAAATTCCAAATATTTGTAACATTTGGCTAATCTGCTAACATAATAATTGCATATCATTAGAAAATGTTTTTATATTTTATCTCAAAACAACTCTTTTACCCATTGATAGATTACATGTTGCTTTAAAAATCAGATAGATTTATTTTTCCAGTATTCAAACAATTACAAATTCTCATCGTTGTTATTAATTAAGTATTTAAATTAATTCATAAATTATAATGTTCGCTAATGTATTGTTTATCGTCTAAAACGAAACAAATACGCAGTACGTAACATTGTTGCGGTAGAAAAATATCTGACGAAAATCGATTTACTGAATTCGTTATACGTATAAGGTTTCATATCATTAAAATATCAAACGCACAACGTACTGCCAACTGTTCGCTGGCTGACACCACAGTAGCGTGCTCAATGAATATAAATACACAGCCTTCGACGAATATCTATTTTGTACGTATACATAATACACAAAATATACATTAGTCTTCCCCTTCTCTTTCCTCTCTACTCTCTCTCCCTATTTTTCTTTGTAATTTTCCGCGGGAAATTCTCGGAATACCAGGGCCCAAACAGCGTGCGCGCGCATCGAGCGATTTTCACGAGGCGCCTTCTAATTGAAAACTTGTCTCGAATTCCAAAATTGCCGAGTGTCTTCCGTGTATATCATTATGTTATTATATAAACGCGTGTACTCCCGCGGTGCCCGTAAACTCGGCGACGGTGGCGGTGGGCTTTTATTGATCCGTTCTAAAAAAAGTCACCGTGTTTTGTAATGTTCTTTTTTTCCACCCCCTAAAAAGATTCCCTTTTTTCGAATCTCGTCGGATATCGGATATCTCGAGAAAATTGCGTCCTGGCTTGTAAATATTGTCGTTGAATTTTGTACAACGAGGTTTTCACCGCAAGGCGAGCGTCGTCATCCCAATATTGACGGTATTGTTATGTCCCTAATACGGTGACGTGTGTGGAGACCATTTGACCTTATCTCACCCGGTTCTTGTCATGTGTCTTGTGTCACATAATAAAAACAACATCCGCGAGAGCCTTCGGAGCGGCAGTCAATTAAGGCTATTTAATTAAGGTACGACCGCCTCTGTCGTATACCACCGTCTTTTATACGGATTCCAACTAAAATGTTTCTGTAAAGCACTTAGTAAAATGTATTTTTAACGTTATGCTGATTGATACAATTACGTGTTGTATCGTAAATAATAATAATTTTTAAAATAACGAAATTGATTTTATAATAAATAAAATATTATATTGTGGGGGCCTATTTATTCATTATGGCAAAAAATAAACGGCACTCTAGTGACGGTGGAAGCGGTGCCTCATACTTCTGTGTACAAATTTATTAACACGAATCTTTTTGAGTCACGCGGTAGCAGTTGCGCATACTGAGTGAGCAGGTCGCATTAGTCAGTACGAGAAGCTGACAATTAATTTATTATTTAAATTATTAGAAAAGTTTAGTTACGTCTTTAATTCCTGAAAATTATGCTTAGATACGTAGACTATGAAAGCACCGCTTCGAACTACCATTTTGAGTCACGCCAGTGATGCAGTTCTGAAAAAATAAGTACCGGAACTCAATGAAATTTCAGTTTATGTGAACCCGGAGACGAATATTTTGGTTATTTTATTTTTTGCGTTGTGCAATGTACTGTTTAAAAATGTGCTGTCGGTGACTATTCAATTTATCTCAAATAAATTTTACCACTACGCCACTGATTTTGATTAGCCCTAACAAAACAATACATATTTTTAATAAAATAATATTTTTCTCAAAATCTGGAACACGTTCGTGATCTAAACAGGGACTTCGATCGAGGCCCGTTTGTTATCTGGCGGCTTATTTGCTAATTTGTTATCACAAATTCCCAAATCAACTTTTGAGAATATCGCTTTTATTTTTATACAAACGTAACTTTCTTATCCAGTGTTTTGTTCCCAATGTTTTTAACTTTTTTTGTCTTATTGACCCGTTAGACGCAACAGACCTCTCAAAATGTAGTTTTTAAATACAATATGTTGAGAGCTGCTGTTGCTTATATTTAATAAGGACATTAAACAGTGATGTGGTATTTCACAAGGCAACACGCACGTCATGTTGGACATCTAATCGATTTCGATATATCATTTTCATTGTTACAAATGTTAAAAATTCTGATTCGTATATACGTTAGGACAAAAAAATTACTCCAATTGCAGTATTTTTTTGTCCTAAGATCAAAAACAAGTTTGATACAGCTTATATCAAAAATAGTGACGTCATATCTTGGATGGAACGATTTATTCACGGTGAAAAATATACACAAAATGGGGCTTTTTTTTTCTTCAAGAAAAGTGAAACTCCGTTTTTTACAAGCGTTTTAATTTTTCTATTGAAAGACAGCGTACTTATATGATACGGAGAAGCACTTAAAAATGCTAGATTTCAGCTCTATGTTAGTGAGATAATCAGATAAAATAACCTCTAACCTAGACTGAGTGTTTTATATTGAATTATTTTCATCTGTCAGAGCTAATAGGTGCCTTAGATGCTGCGCTCGATGCATTGCGATATATAATTGACCACAAGAGAAGCATTAACCCTTTCATGGCCATGCACAAGTTAACTCGTAAATTTATATTTTGTAAATTTTCATCTCAAAAATCAGAATTTTTTTTGATAAAATTAAATTTGTATGAATATTTTTTAACGTTTTACAACGGCTGTATAGTATAGTACATGGTATGTTCGTGCCAAACATTTTTGAGTAATTTTTAAAAAAGTACTATGACCGGTAAGTGGTTTATCTCATTAAATTTTAGTCATTTTGAGACTATTTTTATTAATATTATATAAAACATTGGAATAGCGTTGCCAAGTTAGAAAATTAAGGCAAAAATTTAAATTATGTATTTGGAAAATCTGTTACTGAATCTGTGTTATAGTGCTGTAATATGGATAATTATCTAGCTTTGTTAAATTATCTTTTTATTCAGTTTTTGAAGATTTTGACAGATTTTGTTAAATATATTTGGGAAAAGTCGAAAAATTTATATTTTAACGTCCCAATGATATTATTACATGGTAGCTCCCCTAGAATAGGGCTTATAATTGAATATACTCGAGTTATTCGTCCATCACATTTGCCACGTAAAATAACCGTTCCTTGAAATTATAATTATTCCTCCAAAATTGTGTCGCTACGTCGCAGTAAATCGAATTACCTTTTTTATGTAGCTCGCCAAATAGTAAATCTTCAAAGTTGCTCTCATGCTGAATGATTTGACACGATTTTGTGTGCCTTACGTATTTTAAATTTCGCGCGCGAAGAAACTTGTATAGGATGATCCAATTCGAGTTTATTATGTTGGCAGCACTGTAAATCAGACAGCTGTCAATAATCACGCGTGTTCAAAGTTTGTAACAACACATTTACGAAATTGTTCAATTGTTCTATAGAAACTGTGTATCCAAATTATTGTAGGAGGTTGTTGTAACTAGCTTTCAGCACATCGTTGCTTTGCAACTGAATAATTTCGATCTATATTTTACATATTAGGTACATCAACTAGTTTCACATCGAACGGTGTAGCAATGATGTTCAATTCCATTTGCTTTCTTTTCACGTTCTTGGATCTTTTATTAAATGCCGCGTCTCAGAAGGCTTTTGTCAATCCAGAGTGGGGAAATCCACCGTGGTATAACTTTCGAGTTACACTTTCCACAATTTGAATTTAGCTTCAAATGATTTCACGTTTGAAAGCGGAGAGCTGAGTAGCTGACTGGTGCCCTGCAGCTTCACATTTGGCTCCGAAAGTAATGTCCACCATGAATGCTAGATCACACAACAGAGTTTCCCTTTTTTGAATGATCTCATGAGCATGTTCCCACTATTTTACCACCGAACTGCGGCGTCAGCTGAGTGTAACCCATAACTTTTTACGGGCAGAAATAGTCAAGGATATTAAAAAAATACATCATTTCATTTTTTATTAGAAATTGGTAGATTTATTGAATTTTGAGTTCTATCTGCAGCGGACCAACCAAAATACGCTAGCGGGCCGGGGTTTCCCACCCCCAGTGTAATGTATAGGCGCATGATAACCGATTATTTTTGGCACAAAATCGATGATCGCATGTCGCATTATTTCACGTTTTTGTGACGTCAACTCGCCGCTAAAATCATGCAATTTAACGGCATTGTTTTTTTTGTTATGTCGTGTCTACGCAGATAAACCCGAAACGTTGAGCACCTAAAAACCAACATCAAGTTACAGCCCGATATGTACGAAAATTCTAGAGGCGGCCATTATAAATATATGTAACTTAACATTTTATTTCTAACGGAAACTCAATGAATCATAAGATAAACTTGTATTCATAAAGATGGAATATTTTCAACTTTCAACATATTTTCAAAGCCTTTTCGTAATCGTTATATATTTCTAGATATTTTATCACGTATTTCGTGGATGTCAACGATAAAGTGGTTCCAGCGATTGAAAATATATAATGTAGAATAATCCCTTATCTAATTTTTTGTGATTTCCAAACATTTAGAAATACAAAATCCTTTTGACTTTCACCAGTTTTGATTTTCACGTTTCAAATTAACATAGTTCAAGGGTGTTTCGAATCTTATACATAATTCAGAGGTTATACATTCCTTTCAAAGAATATATCAGTACTCGGCTTTTTTGATTAAAAATAAAGCAGTGCTTCTGAAACGTTTTCGTTTCATCATGTCCCTTACGGATTAACGTGATTTTCGCCAATAAGCGCGTATGTACATACACGCCTGGCTTAGCCGGCACGCGCAGGGTTCACCTTGCCAGGGTCGCGCCCGTTCGCCCTTCGCCCAGGGCGCCGCCGCCAGACGACGCACTTTCCCTATCCCTGTCCCTATCGGCCGCTTTTGATAATGTCGCGCGTTGCGTGTGCGCCCGCCTGCCTTCGTCTCCGCTGGCGGGACGCGTCCCGGGACGCTCGCTCTAAACATAGCCCGCCGCGAAACGTCTCTATCGATTTTACAATTTTACCTTTTGCGCGCCGGCGGCTGCCGCCTCCATCTGCGTGCGTGCTGTGTTTACGTCCCACAGCTGAGCGCCGGTGTCCCGAGTCCGTCGTAAACATATGGCCGTTTTTATTTTTTCGGTGCGCCTCCTCGGCCGGCGCCGCCCGCGCGCGCCGCGCGGCCCGTCGTCATTCATAGTCGGCGCGCTTTCACTTAGCGCTCGGCTTCGGAGCGCTCCGGTTGACGGTTGTCTCCGGCCGCGTGTCAATCCAACGTGACTGTGTTTGTGTGCCGTTTCCAACTCGAACGACAATAGTTAGTGGAAAATTTAGTGATTTACCTTGTGTTCAAAGTTACGTCAAATCAGCCTGGATTTCCTACCAGATGTTTGACTTGTGGATGCGAATTGGTAAGTGGATCTGAATGCAATTGCACAATTGCACGAACTTTATCATACCTATTATAGAACTACGAACTTAATCTTTTGAACACAGTTATCTCTGGCTTGGTATAAACATATGCTTACATATTAACAACCTTATGGGCTTCTGAAGCAACTTAGCTTGATCTTGCTTCTCTGAAATGTATAATATCACGATAGTATAAATGGACAGACCTTATCTTATTTATTATATGTGTAACATTTGCCACCATATGTTTATCTAATATGTATATTAGGAGTACTCAAAGAAAAAATCCTAATTAAAAAACTTGGATATTTAAAAAACACATGAATTTTAAAATGTGTTCTTACGACTTTCCTTTATTGAATCCACTGCGGTCCAATTTATTTAATGACAAAAATTAGACTTACCTATCATTTGTTTATACCGTGTATCCGTTTCAGATGTTGGGACCACTTTTTAAAAAAAAAACATCCAAGAATGCAATGACAAAAAAACGAATATTTATATATACTCTATCCTTATAAATAGTATTTAGCTAATTTTTCATTATTGTATTTCACACAGCACTGATGGCTCCCAACATTTTTATTTTTTATTACTTTGATATATGCAACACTAAATATATTTATACATTAGTTATATTTGTCCATCGTATGATATTTCTCGAAGAAATTTTCCATATGAATATATGATTTTCAATTACGTTTTTAAACATCTCCTTTGTTTTTCTTTCACCAATTACATAATATAAAAAATTACTATATGGGAATAGTACCTATTTGATAAGCCACGCCTAGTCCACATCGTGACGTTTTTTTTGTCCGTACATGCAAATACTATAATATTATTGTTCATTTATATGTTACAACTTTTCCCTTGCTTTTGTTTGACCAGAATCTAGCGTTCATATTACAACTTTTTATAACAATATTACAACTTACAATAAGTGGGAATCGAATGAAGCATATCTAAACCAAATTTTGTGCAATGGAGAGCGAAAAAAACAATTATCCCTTCTCAGAAGTCAAAAATTCACGTCAAAAGCAATAAAATCGTGTCGGCGCCGTTACGTGAATTTTTGACATCTGAGAAGTGATAATTGTTTTTGCGCCCTTCTATTGACCAAATATTTTAACCAACACTCATTAGTTTGTAGTAATATTGGTAAGAATACCTGTCATTTTTAAAACAAACTATAGAGCAATGTGCATGACGCGACATATGTCTATACTTATTCTTCCGTTTATTTTCCCCCGCGAGAAATATTTTGCACTTGACCTAATGATAGCTATAATTAGTTTTGTAACTTTCATTACGTTGGGTTTGGGTTTGAACAGAAAATGAACATATAATTTTTCGCGGCATATAATTTCATTACCGCCTACATGACTTCACTGAAAAATACACATTCACTGTAACACTTATACATCGCATGTGAATAAATAATGATGAGTACGTAAATGTATATAATACTACGTATAGAAAAGTTGCAATCATATAATTTTACTAGCACCTGTCAGATAAATTTTATTTTTACTGCTACTGTTCATTACCATATATCAACAATTCCCTATACCAGTTCTTTTTGTTTTTAATGCTTGATTTAATCAACCCATCTGTTCATAGTATTTTTGTCTTGTTTGAGCAACTCAAAATTAATTATTCTACAATATTGTCAAAATATATTGTTTAACAAAAGATATAGATTTGTTTTTGCTTCTTCTTTCTGCCAAATTTTGTTATACAGTATATATTTATTTGTGTCCAGTTTCCATATGATGTATTTGTTTCCAGTGCAATCAAAGTGTCACACATTCATACGCGTGTTGCTTTGCTATCATCCCATAATGCTACATATGCTACACTCGACCATAATAATCTAGCCTTGTAATCTATTTTATATCTCTGGATTAGCCTCGATTTCAGAGACTATTCTATTCTGACACACAGGTCGTGATAGAATAGTCTCTTTATTATAGAATATGTACAGTTTTGTTATATATACGCGAAGGATCTAATCGTATATGTAGCGGGTTGAACTCTAGATTTTTATAACCATGATTGATGTGAAGAGAGAAGCGGCCGCTTCAGAGTTCATGTAGAAGTTCTTGACAAAGTGTTGTCAGAAGCCAATTTCGCTTATTTTTCGCTGCCATAGCCAATTACGACTAATTAGATGTGTAGTTCCATTTATTGCTGGAATATCTTTTGTGTTACGTTTCCCTTAAAGTTGGAATTATTTCGATATAACACATTCAGAAGGTCCTGAGCGGCTGTTTTAATGCATTTAATGATGCTTTTAGCTAATTCCTTCATTTTTACTTACGGTATGCGTAATAAATTGCTACCGTGTCGTAGTTAGGATTTGGTTTATGGCGCTTTTAACGCGTAATATAAGATTTTTTTTCTTACGGTCCATTACAATAAAAGTTTTGGACTTGCTTTGTATATACCTAGTCAATGGACTTTGTAATTTTTATTTAACACAAAAATCTCCATTATTGATATTGGCAAACTTGATTGGCACAATTGATTTTTTTTATAGGTTATATTTTTACTCAGGGCCTTTTGTAATAAAAAATTTAAATAAATAATTTAAATTTGCGTTTATTTTTTTATAAATGTAAACCTCTAATAGGCCGCGCAGCGCGAAATTTCGTTTCTGAGATGTTTTACTCACAATTATTTTAATTAAATAGCATAAAAGCTTACACAGGAAAAAGATTATCATTAACCATTCAATATGCACAAATCATAATTTGGTGTAAAACGCAAAAACAAGCACCGTTGAAATTGTGCCCAATACTATTCGACCCATAACAGTCTTTAGTATAGCCTTTTAGAGACACGCCCGATTACAGTGATATACCCGCGCATTTCAATATAATTCACACTTAATTATTTGTACCATTATTTTCATATACGTATGTGTACATACATACATACTTTGTCAACATCCTCGTAAAACCGTCAAAAAAAATTTGGAAATGTCACACCTGATTGGTTTTTTAAAGTCCGATAATGTCAAAAGATATCGACGAAACCAAAACCTCATGTGAAGATAAAACGTGTGAGAACTGACAAATTTAAGTACATACATATGGTATGTTATATATTTGATAATGAATCGATAAAAACTTTCAGATTATAATTTCGAATTTTGGTTGCGTTTTTTTAGCTACACTATTTACTACAAAGATCAATCAAAGTATTTTTACCAACTTGTATATATTGCTTAGGCGAGAGGTAAAAGATAATAGTCAAAACCTATATGAAGACTTTTTTTCACCTTTTGACTTTTATAGAACGATAAGGCCTTTTCTTCGCTCTTTGACTTCTGCGGAACGATAAGAAATCGCTTGTCGTATATGACATTTATCTATCGTTGTTTTTTTGTTTCATCGTTAATCAAGATCAGCTAGGTAAATATACGTACGCTTGTTGATTATTCATTATCTGCCGATGAATGAAATATTACCTTCTAACCGGATATAGATATACGTATTATTTACACGTTTAAAATATTTTTCAATATCAGTTTCGCAGAATCGGTGTAAGACTTTTGCTACAATACACCTTCCCCTTTATAAATCCAACAATGAATGTACTATATATAATAAATATGAATATTTAAAATGTATTATTAAACGTTTTAACCTTTCGACCTTTTGTCTGAAGAGCTAAAATGTATTTCAAATGCTAAGTAAGTAAAAACGCTGACTTTTAATCTCACTAAGATCTAGCCCAGACACAAACGTATATGTATATATATATTATATAATACTATTTTAATAATAATAATGTGCATTCATTTGTCGGTCACATACATACATACCTGAAACACGTGTAATTTTAATATTTTATTCATATGTGTATTATATATAGTTCAAATATATAATTCATGGTATTAAATTATTCACGCATATGTTGCTCCACATTTAAAACATACGCGTGAAATAACACTTTCAATACAATATTGATTTATAGATTTTTTGTGTACATATAAATTAACGATTGATGCTCTGCATTGTGCGTTATTTAATTATTTAATATAATTTTAATGAAAATGCTGTATCTATAAAACAGACAACGGTAACGTTTGTTAAACGCGGGTAGTTGGCTATTGTATTATTTTAACGCGCTATCTGTGTAAATGAAAAGCTTAATTGAATATACTTTGAATGTATTTGAATACGCTTGTTGGGATTTGTAGAAATTTATTAGAAGTTAATTCACTTACGGTATTAGAGATGTACGCAATGTACGTTTTTGTTTAATGGAAAAAGGTAGTATAAACCGAATAAAAAAATTCCTTATATTGAATATAAGGTAGATGTTATATTTATATTTTGTTTTTTTAATACCATATTACTACAGCATCAAAATAACCTCTTACAAGATTCCATTTTTAATGAACACAATAAAATTGTTAAAAAAAAGTTTGAGGGTCGGCGAAACACCTTGAATGTCGCTTGTGATCACATCAGGGATATGCCAAGTCAAGGACGAACTGAACTCTGAGAAATATTGTGTCAAGTTGTAACGTCAAATATTTCGTTATACTGAGATCAGTCTTCATTACAATGAAAACATTTTGTATGAAAGTTTTTCGGGGACTAATTGAAGATTCGTTATACTGGGAATTTCGTTATTTCGGTATTCGTTTCAAAGAGATTTTACTGTATTTAGTTGTATGTATTCCACATTTTTTTTTTAATTCCCTTCATCAACGTTTATCATATGCCATAACAAATAAATAAATTGCGCTCTACACTCAAATATTTTTTGTTCATATTCATTTCTACAAATTGAATTAAACCATCTATATTTCATTCAAAATAGTTAATGATGCGCTTATGTATATTTTCTCCCCTCGAAGTCTAAATGTTACAACATTAACCTTTGCCTTCCTGTGATGTACATCGAGTGTACATGTCATGTATTATACGCAAATCTGTATAAATATGCCTAATAAAAATATATATATAATTTGTAATAAACGAGGATATAACAGACATAGAATATGTTGTATGATATACATTCGAAAATGAGCTATATTATAAAAATGTCTAAGCTTGAATAGTTCTTAATGATATTCACTATGACCAATATTATGAAAGTAATATTATATTTACATTAAAATCCATGACTAATTATTGCTATAGTCTATTTATTTTTAAGAGTCAGTGCGCAATAACATCGTTTAACGCGCAATCATAATGTTCTCTTAAATTTCTGCGCTATGATTGTCATTCTCAATTAATCGATTGATCTCACGGCCAACGACATTTGAGAGCACATTATGATTACGCGTTAAACGATGTTATTGCGCACTGACTCTTGAAAATAAATATACTATAATAATAACTTATATTATGGAAATGTTGGTGGTTTATTTGACAATTTACATTATAATTTTTAAACCGTTTTATATTGCCAAAATTCATATTAATTTCCAAATTGTGTCTGTATTTTCGTCATACGTTACTTTAATTTCATTTGAAAGATTTAAAACACATGATCGATGACAAGTGTTTGATTGACCTTGGTGATTTGCGCATCAAGCACAGTTTGAGATGTATGTATTCATAATAATCGCGATGTCCAATATATTCATTAACTTTCAGCACTTATATCACAACAATTGCTACATTTCGACGTTGCTTATTTATTATTATAACGTTTTTCCAATATTAAATCACTATTTTTTTACATGTACACTAAGTGTACATCACCGGAGCGAGCCGATTTTTTTCATGTATACATTCTTGACTTATTGTCTCTCGTAGAAAAGTGCCGAAAAACATATTATTCACTTGATACGAATTAATATAATATGATTCCGTACTTAATATGTATATATATAGATATACATATGTCCTTTGTGTTTTATCTTAACTCTCATCCCTTCGCTTTTATGTGTAGATATAATATTTCATATTTGATTGTTGCGTTATAGGTTGAATAATCTTTCGCTGAAATCTCAAAACCATATTTCATTACTTTCGAGTTCATGCTACGCATTTTTAAGTCAATAAACGCAAACGAGAAACTCGAAAAATATACTGCTACAGTTCAATTTCTATGTATGTCTCGTTACGATGCGCCATACGCCGCGTTATATAGTATTATTACGATGAGGTTCAACTTCGACCTTCTTAAGGGCATTGAGGGACGAATAAAAATCCAATATACATCGTCGTTACGACGGACACCGCGTTTTTTTATTCTCTCCCGTCTCCTTTCAATATCGGGTTGCCCGAGAAAAATATCTCACCTTCGACTTTCTCTCTCTCTCTCTCTCTCTCTCTCTCTCTCTCTCGAATATTGAAATGCGAAAATTATGAAAAATCTGTATTACGCAGTAAGTTTTTTTATATTAAATTTAAATATATCTCAGAAATACACTTTGACGAAAAATAAAGATTTTACTGAATTATACAACAAAAATATGGCAAAAGCAAAATATTATTACAAAAAGCATACACCTTATCTCCATTGAATTGAATTAATACAGTTGCTAAATTCTCAAATATAAGTCGTCTTATATTTCGTCATTTATAAGACATGTTACAGCGGTTTGGACTGTGAGAAAATATTTTAACATATCGCATACAAATGTGTGTTTCGCATGATTGTTATTTTTTATGACACATTAAAATAATCGTTATTTATCATTTACCATTGTGTCACATGGCGTAAATATTCATGGCTAAGTTTCGTCGAACGTTACCTGTTTTCGATGGTTTCTTTATGTTTAAATGTCCATGCATAACTTATGTATATATAACTAACTGTACTTAAATGCATAACTATAATAAATTTTATTTAATTTTTAGATTAGAGTTATTTATTGTTTTATTTTTGTATATTTAAAAACATGATTAACGCTAATTGCTGGCAAGTTTTCGTCTAAATCTAATGATGCCACTTTTACGATAAAAATAAATGATGTTGAGAAACAATATGGTACATCAAACTCAATAATATTTTTGTTGTGTTTTATAAAATCACACAAAATAGATCTAATTGTTTTTGTTATACATATATTCATATGGAAAAATATCAATAAAATATGTATGATTTTACTCGCGATTAACTTTTAAAACTTTCTAAATGGATCTGGACGTTTCTTATGATATAAATAAATAGTAATGCACAAAATAATAAACGCTGCCAAAGCTTTGTTTCTATTAATTCAAGAGATTGATTTGACTGGTTATATAAGTCTATACACAATCTGTAGACTGTATATCTATCGTTCATACACAGTAACAATAATACATTAATTTTATTAGTCAATTGACATTTATGTTCAATTAAAATTATTAAAAAATAGTTTTTTTCAAAATAGATATTATTATCAAAAAGGAAGATTATAAACAAAATATTAGTCCTGCGGTAATAGTAACACTATCCGTGCGATGGTTTAAATCTTATATAAAGAAGAGCGTCGAGAATGCGCCGGTTCCCGGTTCGTTTGACGTGTTGGGTTTGTCCCAATGTCCCAGTTTATTTTTGTATCGTCCACATTTACGATCTGGTCCGAATCAACCCACTCCACTCCGTTGGCTATCCCAACTCTTTCGAGATGACAACGTCAGAATACAAGCCAGTCATCCTGGAATGTCACAATTGACAGTTTTATTATTTATACGTGTTGTTATATATTGCAGTCTAACCGGTGGAGTATTTGACGTTTCAGAGAGCGTGCTGGTCTTGTTCGTGCTCGTGCGGTGGCCAGCAGCGTTGCTGGTCAGGCGGCTCGCGGCGGGCCGCGGGAGATGGTGAGCGGGCGCCGCGTTGCTGCCCGCGCCTCGGCCCCGGCCCAGGGCCCACCACCGGCCCCACCACGGCCTCCCACAGCAAGCAGCTGGCGGCGGGCGGCGCCAACCACCCGCCCCAGCCGCAAGGTAACCCTAAACGTAATACCCCCTCTTTTACCCTTTTTTTTCACGCACACATCCAACACAAACACTATTTTGATTTGTTTTCTTTTTAACATATATACACCCTTGACAAACTAACTAAGAGTTACGGCTCAAATTGAATCATAATGACAATTAGATTACTTACTTATTACTACAGGAATCGATTCAATATATCACAATAGTTTTAAAAAAACATCACAGTCCTTTATTAACGAAACCTTTGCCCTTAGTTTAGTAATTTGAATATTTGATTTTATGATTTAACTGGTTCTTTAGCGAACGATGTCATGTATTGCTCCGTTGCAGGGTCAGGTGGTGGCGATGGGGACTACCAACTGGTGCAGCACGAAGTGCTGTACTCCTCAGCGAACCAATATGAAGTACTCGAGTTTCTCGGCCGAGGCACCTTCGGACAAGTTGTCAAGTGCTGGAAGAAGGGCACGAATGAAATTGTCGCCATCAAGATACTTAAAAACCACCCATCGTACGCCCGTCAGGGA
The DNA here is from genome assembly GCF_051122295.1 of Plectrocnemia conspersa. NCBI lineage: Eukaryota > Metazoa > Arthropoda > Insecta > Trichoptera > Polycentropodidae > Plectrocnemia > Plectrocnemia conspersa. The sequence continues at coordinate 7,470,332 of NW_028277167.1, read as the reverse complement.
CAAATTGAAGTGAGTAGCTTAATTATATATATGTTGATCCATTTCAAGTTTCCTATGCCAAGAGCCACATACGGTACATATACAGAATCTGTTACATAAATTAAGAAATAATATAACAAGACTATTTAGGTATATATTAATCTATGGAGAAACCTTTAAAAATATTACCGCTTGAATAGCTGTCTTGACTAAAATTAACCGTTTTTGTGCCACAATGTTTATAACATATTTCGCCCTCAGTGCTGCGTATTTTTAGATTAAAAAAAAGGTCATAAACATTAGGAAAGCACGTGTTGACCCTCTTCACATTCCTAAAAGGCCTCTGACTTAAATTATTTAGTCAAGCGCTTGATATTTATTTTATATTTTATTTGCAAACTACATATTATACATCGCTCCTGACGTCGCTCAAGAAAAAAATGTTTTCATCGTTTTTAAACTCGCTATTTAAATTATCATAATTTTTAATGCTTCAACACAGCTTGTAGTATTTTTTTCTTAGTATAAATAATAGTTTTTTTTGCGAGACAGAAAAAAGTTTCACACGGCACTAGCGTCATGACCATAACAAGCAACAAAACGCTCGCGTGGCATTAGAAAGGTTAATGTGCTTCTTTTCAACGTTGCCAGAATTGTCACTAGCCATTTGCGCCTTTGTAATTTTTAATAACATATTAATTGGTGTAGAACTTGAATAAAAGTGTTTTGTAGTCAGTTAGAGGTGTCCCTCCAGTTCGCGCCTTTGTAATATGATATTTCTCGATCAAATTTCACACATTATATGATGAGGTGTCATCAAAAAGGCCGAAAAGATTTTTTATTATTGTTATATTGCTATTTTATATTTTATAAAAAATACATGGGTGTGACAAAATAATTGGACCACTCCAACATTTCACATATTTTGCAAGCAACTAATGTAGGAAATAAATGTTGTTTTTTAAAGGATTTGAAGCTCGTTAGAAGGCGATGAGATTCGGGTTATAAGATTCTTTGACAAGTCAATAACACTTGACATATATTTTATTTTAAATTCTAAAAATAGCTGACATATGCTACGAAATATACCGTGACACGAAAAGGGTTAATAAAATACATCAAATATTTGATTAATAAAAAAATCTGAAGATATCCTTAAATTTATGTTATTTTTTTAAAAAGTTCAGCAATTGAAGATAACCATTTACCTTGCATTTAATAACGGCAATGAAAACATTGCTTATATAATTTACACATATGAAAATATTAAGCTTTTTGTGTTGATATTCCAAAAGCAATTACACCTATAAAGATTTCATTAATACAATACAAGCAGATGTTTCGGAAACTGAAGTTGGATCACCTTTATTTGTATTATACGTAATTTTAATAAAATACAACATTAATAAATTTATTTTTAGGTGTCAATTCTATCGAGGCTATCTCACGAAAATGCCGATGAGTTCAATTTCGTGCGAGCTTACGAGTGCTTCCAGCACAAATCTCACACGTGCCTCGTGTTCGAGATGCTGGAGCAGAACTTATACGACTTCCTCAAACAGAACAAATTCTCTCCTCTACCTTTAAAATACATCAGACCAATATTGCAGCAGGTGCTTACAGCTCTGCTTAAATTGAAGGTGTGTATTGAATATAAAACATGGCATACGATATGTGTTATTTTCATTAATATATATGTATAAATTTATATTTAGCAATTGGGACTTATACACGCTGATTTGAAGCCAGAAAATATAATGTTGGTCGAGCCCGCACGCCAGCCCTATAGGGTCAAAGTCATTGACTTTGGAAGTGCTTCGCACGTCAGTAAAGCGGTTTGCAACACATATTTGCAAAGTCGTTATTACAGGTATATATTGTATTACTCTTCATTTTTCCGCTAAGATATTGCTTCTTTTTTATGATCTGACACATCTTTTTTTATTATTCTTCATCAGAGCGCCGGAGATAATATTGGGCTTGGCTTTCTGCGAGGCGATCGACATGTGGTCACTGGGATGTGTGGTCGCCGAACTGTTTCTCGGATGGCCGCTGTACCCCGGCAGCTCGGAATTCGATCAAATCAGATACATTTCTCAGACGCAGGGATTGCCGACAGAGCATATGTTGACGAGCGCATCCAAGACGACGAAGTTCTTCTACCGCGACATGGACAGCACGTATCCGTTCTGGCGGCTCAAGACGCCCGAGGAGCACGAGCTCGAAACCGGCATCAAATCCAAAGAAGCGAGAAAGTATATCTTCAATTGCCTCGACGATATCGGTCAAGTGAACGTACCCACCGACTTAGAAGGTGGGCAGTTGCTCGCCGAAAAGGCAGACAGACGAGAATTCATCGATCTGCTGAAACGAATGCTCACAATGGACCAAGTAAGGATTTACGTCGTTTATTTAATCAAGTGAATACTGATCGCAATTTTATTAATCCAGGAACGACGTATCACACCGGGCGAAGCTTTGAATCACGCGTTCGTCACCTTAGCTCATCTCGTAGATTACGCACACTGTAACAATGTAAAAGCTAGTGTACAGATGATGGAGGTAAACGTCATTTTATCGATTTATGTATTTTTTTATAAATATGTGCTATATGTATGTGTTGTATTTTTACAGGTTTGTCGTCGTTCGTCTGGTGTCGAATACGGTAGTACCGTCGGAGTCGGAGTTGGAGTCGGGGTTGGCGTTGGAGTGGGCGTGGGTATGGGCCCAGCGGCTCCGGCCACTGCTCTCATCAGCAACTTTGTTCCTGCATCGTCAGCCAGTACTCACACTCATCTCACGTTCACCATCAACCAACAGAGATTACGATCGGCTCCTTACGATAACCTGGTACGCACTTTTAATCAATTAACCACTAATGTGCCATACTTTTGCACGAAAAAATACACGTACAGCCGGCATATTTGCACGTGATCGAAAAAAGATACAATACAATACCAGTGATAACTTTTCGGTCGTAAATATTCAATTTACGCAAAAGGGAAAAAATCTTCGTTATGGTGTGACATTTATGTACAAGGAAGGATATTCGAAAAGATTTTTTCTTGAACTACTAATTATTTTTTAATTATTTAATTTTGTATGGAAAGGATTATAATAACGACATATGCTAGAAGAATATACTATCTAAAGTATAATTAATCCGTTAGTAAGAGTCGGTAAGAATCTGTTAAAGATCGAGTTTCATAAAAGCGTGTTAACACGTGTCCGGCTGTACGGTCAAGTCCCCAAAAAGCGTATTAATCGGATTCCGGCGCTTTAAGTGTAAAGGATGGGTTACGCACATGATTTTCGGTTTTCAAAGATGGAATTATGAATCATTATTTCTATTGTTTAATTTTATTATTATTATATTATAAAAAAACGTATTTTTTCGAGTAAATGTTTTAAAAGAAAAAATATTTTTATTTTTTTGTTGAATATTTATTATTTACTTGAAAAAAAGGAAAGAAAAAAAATATTAGTTTTTTGAACAACTTTGGAAAAATATTTCAAGCATTACGTGTACTAAATATGGTTTTGTTACAGTATCCGTTTTATGGAGGCGGTCGCACAGTGAGCGGCACTGTGGGCAGACAATATGCAACTGCTGCAAGACCTGATCCTTTCCAACATCAATTGGTCTCTTCAATATTGTGTCAACCAACATATCAAGTAATTATTTGCAAATATTTATTTTGTATAAATTGATATTTTTATTATAATCTATTTAATTATAGAGTATGGGTGCTTCGCCTGGAGGCGCATTGGGAGTCGGTGTAGGTGTAGGTGTCGGAGGTGCTGCTGGCGCCGGTTATGTACCAGTTTCGGTAGTCGAAGCTGGAACGAGGGGGGTGGTGCTTGGCTGGAGGGCTCCACCGCCAGCCGGTGGAGCCCCTCCTGGCCCACCGCAACCTCACCATCACGTTCAAGCGCCTCCTCAGGCTCCTCCGCCGCCGCACCCACACCCGCATTCGCATCATCATGCGCTGCAATTAGCAGAGGCGGAGTGGCCGCCGCGAACTTCGCTCATTGCCGTAGATTCAGCAGCAATTTTACCGGTACAATTAAATCTACACTCACAACTTCCATAAAAATAATATTGTGCTCTAATTTCTATCGTTCAATTCACAGGACGGTCGACCCGTGTTTGGCGTTGAAGTCGGAGAAGTTTACGGTACATTCGATCATTCTTCCGCATGGCCACCGCAGCATCATCATCACGCGCAAACAAAAAGATCGTCGAAGATTCATCATTCTTCCGGACTGGCCGCGAACCATCATCAACAAACTTTACCGCATCCGACTCACCACCAACAAAACGGACATCATCACAATCAACATCATCAACAACATCAACACCATCCTCACCATTATAGAATCGCGACCGAAAAGAAAGAACCGACACAGTTGAGTCCGGTCAAGAAACGAGTCAAAGAAGGAACTCCGCCTCAACGAAGATCGTCACATCATAACCACTGGCCAGAACAGAACTCGTAAGATAGGATTAAATTACGTTAATCATTAAATTGTTATTATTTCACTCTAATCGTTATTTATGCATTTAGTTCTGGTCGAAAACCGCCATCTGTGAACGGATCATGGGACAGTATCAACGTCGTTCGAGGACAACAATCTGTCGTTGTGACGCAGCCGCCGCCGGTGCAAGCCAATCAACATCAACAAACGATAACGATACACGATGACACGCCGTCGCCGGCAGTGTCGGTCATTACCATATCTGACTCCGAAGACGAAGCGACAGCGCCGCCTTCTTCCTCAAACACTAAAACTCGGAATCCACCCGCTCCACAAGTGATAGTTGCACCGCCAAGTAATTGCCTTACTTAGTTGCTATTGAAATTATTTTGAATGTGTATAATATTTATTTTTATCATAGCTGCCGAATGCAGCAGCGGAGTTTGCGTGACAGTGAGCGAACCTGAGATTGAGTCGCCGAGGAATAAGCCAACGCCCCACCACCATCAACCGCATAACATACAAAATAATAATCATCATCATCAGAGTAGCAGCAGTAGCAGCAGCGGCAATAATAACAATAATGGAAACTCACATTTGCATCAAAACGTTTCACAGCCGACTTACCAACCGACTTCTCAGGTTAGTTCGAAATTTATAAACTACTTAGCCGACGTTCAACAACATATAATTACCTTGATATTATATTTTTTAGACTATAAAACACGAGCCGTGTACGCAATCCGTGTGCAGTCATGCGTCAACATCGAACAATACGTCGTCCGCAGTACCCTCGCAGGGAGTCGTTCAATTGAATCACGCTCCAGCTCCGGCTCACAGCGGACCCACGATGCAGCATCAAAAGAAGAGATTGCTGGCAATGGCGCAGTCTGAGTGTGCTGCCAAACAAGAACCCCCGTCCAATGATTACATCATCACTCCTCAGGTGTGTACTCGTCGAATATTTTGCATCAAAACAATAATAACCGTAATGCTGTGTTGCTAATCGTGTAAAATGGAAGAGGTTAGTAAGTGTATATTATTTTTTTCATATACCAGTCCAACCATATTATGAGAAACACAATGCAAGACTACCAATGTGGTCAATATACTCCAATTCATCACCCCAAGAGAGAAAGTGTATGTAAAACTCATATTATATTTTAAATGTGTGCTCTTATAATATTGAAAATTATGAGATTATGTCTAAATTTGTTCAGATAGTAAAACTACATTAATTCGAAAAAATTGAACGATTCGAATTAGCAAAGTGTACACATATTTATTAATTTTTCGTTTTCTCATTTCAGATGAGCGGAATGAGAGAATATCAACCGCCAGCTGCACATTTGAAGACAGGATGGACTCATGGAACTCCTTACAGGTACAATTTATTGTATGTTTGGGAATAAGATGAAAAATTTTGACGTGTCTTTTTTTCTGCATGATGTAAAACGGCAGATTGTTTCGCGAGAATTACGCGCATCACAGAATTACAACAACAAAATCATAACTTTTGAACTGAAACGCACAATTTCGACCTTACAGCCACGGTCGGCTCATAGTACGTTCAAAGAATAAATAGATAAATTAATAGAAAAAAATAATTAACTAACGACATCTGTTGTATAATAATAGAATATTATGAGAGGGAATATTGTAAATATGGTTTTCAGCTAGACTAATTTTTTTATTCATAAAATCAAAATTTATTTATTTTTTGTCTCTTATATACAAACCGCTATCTCACTCATACCTATAAGAAGGAAAGAGATTGAATGAACAGGTGTCAATATATTCTGTTGAAACTTGTGTTTCGTAAAAAAAATGCGTGTGTCATTGAACTACCCTAGTGATTCTTTACGACCTAGTTTCTGATTGGTCATCAACTTATTTCGGGCTACTTCTCAAACTTTTAGCATCTTGTCCCCCTTTACGTAAATTTTATATATTTTTTACTCAACATTACTTGAAATTAGAATAAATAAAATATATTTTATGAAATTGTGTTACGTAATTCAAAAGTAAAAAATGAGGAAATTTTATTGAAAACTTTTATAAACTGTCTAATTAGTTACGCCTAAAAAGAGTATAAATCAATGAGAATTTGTATAAATAGAAATGTCAATAATTATATGAGAGTGATGGTCTAAAATAAAATGAATGAGTTTTCTTGCATTAACAATAGAATTGATTTATGGGGGCTTGCACTTGCAGAAAGGGTTGTCGAAGGGTCGCTTTGAATAAAAAATACTATTTGTTTAGATTTTTAGTATTTTGTTGCATTAATTTTGTCTTAAAATTTCTCTTTTATATGAGTATAAACTTTTACATGCGGAATTAAATTTCATAAAAAGTCACGAAATGAATCAATTATCCAATAAAAAATGAAGTTGAAGATTTAATTACGATTTTTTTATTTGTATATAGTTATTCCTTTATGCATCTATATTTACCTTCAAAATTAATGTCTATTTTAAAAATTAAAAGTCTGCCTCCTTCTGCAAAATCCTCTCCCCTTTTTCTTGCATGATGAGGGCATGATTCTGCACACTCGATAATTGAGTTGGTATTTTTTGTCCTCATACTTCGTCGGAAAATGCTAGCCTATCAATATTCAACTTTTCGTTGGGTCATTTATCTTTCTTCCTCCTCTGGTAATTTTTTTTTTATAAATTCTAAAATTGTAAACAGTGAAATTCGAGGCACACCAATACTCTTCGACTTCAGAATTAAACTGAATGCAAACTATGTAATATATTATATATATTCAAACATATATTGCATATGTGGAATTCATTGGAATGACAGATCTTTGACTAAAAAAAATTGGGTCACTCTCCCCAAAGCTCTTGTGATGTACAAAAAAATAACATGTGTTCTGATTCTTGGTAATAAAAGTAATTAAATGAGGGTAGAAAGTCATTGGAACATAACATCATAAAAACATCATTATATATCATAAAAAAATTATGTGTTAAATTTGAGACAAAGACTATATATCCGCTTCTCGCACTTAAGGGACATGCGATGTGAAGCGGATTTATCCGCTCCTTGCACGTAAAGGGTTAAGAGATGCGTTTTTTTACAATATTTTACAGATCTACGTTCATCTATATATTCACAATTCATCATATCTGATGCGTCTCCACCACTTCTGCCACTTTAATTACTTTCATTGCCCATTATCATTATTATGCAGGGTTAAAATAAATTGAATCAATTTACGAAAACAATAAAAAAATGTTTTCAATTGATAATATGCAATTGAAATTAATAATATAATAATCGATTCAAGCACCAACTGTTCTTTATTGCTGTTAAAAATAAATCACAAGGTCAAAAACTGTCTAAAAACATCGTAGCAGCTTAACCCGTATCCATTTTTAAAATATGGAAAGAGTGTTAAATATGGAAAGAGTGTTGAATTTCTACAAAAATGGTATATTTTTATCAAAATTCGTCAACGCAGAAAGCTAAAGAGCTTTACGTTACATATGTTTCAAATAAAAAAGAACACGGTTATTATACATAAAATTTTGAGGTCTAAATATCGAACAAAAAATCTTACTGTATAAAAAAATATTTTTTTAAATGAAAATCCATACTGCACGAATATACACGTCCACAGGGAAATTGGTGCAGTTTTATGAAGTAAACAATGCTATAAAATTTTAAACATATACATATTATATGTTGATGTTACAGATCATCTTCTGGAGCGATAGTAGGCAGTCCAGCTGCCGGTGGCGTGTCCCCCAGCTATCCGCCGCCTCATCGTGCAGCACCCTTATACGTCGGTGTGGCCCCCTCTTTCCATTATCATAGGTAAATATCGAGTTGTATTGTTTTTACTCGTACTGCTCAATTTTCGTATATATACCACAATAAGGTTTGTTTTGTGTTTTGTCAAGGCGCAATACGGTTTCAGCGATTCCATCTGAGGAATAAAAATAGTAGATAATAACTCAAATAGATTCTGTACAATAAAACAATGCATTAATTGATCTATAGTCGAAGGGAAGAGAGATTATGATAAGCTGCTACTATTATAAATAAATTAAACTTAGAACGTTAATTTACGTTTTTATTATTTTTAGTGGAGTGCCTCCTCCAGCTCATCAAGGGCGTGGCAGCGGCCCCGGCGGAACGACGGCTCCGCCTCCGGCCCATCTGCCTCCACCGCCTCATCATCTGGCGCCTCCGCCCCCGCACCATCCGCACGCCCACCACCACTTGGCGTACACTAGTCCTCCAGCTCACTATCAACCGCCGCAACTCTGGTTCACTGACTGACCACCAATTACGCTCACCTTCCTCACGGCACCGCCGCTTTGACGAATATACGAAGAAATATGATTCTTTTAATGTATATTTTTTTTATATAAAAAGTGTCGAGATGAACGCGCTCGAGTGTATATTACGTTTTTTTGAACTTTTTTTTGTACTACTTATTAACGATATTGATATTGTCGATTATCCCTAGTCAATAATTTGTGATGCTGATTGATGTTCACAAGTGTTTCGACGATTTCGTCAATTTTATTTGGTATTATATTGTGTGCGCTTTTCAAAGTATGTTTATTGTATTTTTTTACTTTAACTTTGCGTGATATTCAAAACGTATAAAGCGTATGCGTAATGCAAGAGGATGAAACGGTTCGATAATGACATTGAACCGACTTATAAAAAAAGACCACGAGTCAGTGATGCGGATATTGAAAAGTGAAAATAATACAAATCGACGGATTGATATAAATAACATTGTGAATAAATCTGAGACGCAAGAGGAGCTAAGTTTGTAACGTAGTTTCGGAGACGAAGTTATGTGTTTGATGCCGACATGTTAGTGTGTTTTAGTTGATCACTTTTTTCACGGAGTGCGACGGAAAGTTCGCACTCTTTTGACTCTGATATATACTTGCATGTATATTGAATGTAAGATTTTTTATATAGGCTTTTCGTACAAAATTAGTAAGATTTTATTTTCTCGCTTGTTTGAGTTTAATTTAGAAGTATTCGTTTCTTTATCGTCAATTTTCATTTGTATATTACATATATAAAGTGTTCCCATTTGAAAGCCAAAGAATTCCAGCTTTCTTTTTATGTACACGTTTTAAGTTAATAGAGCGTTTAGCGTTTGTGCATTTTATAATTAATAAATTAATACATAATAATAGAATTGCTCTTATTTAATATATATGTGATATATTATTTTGATTTTATATAAACGGGGAGCTAAACGCACTATATATGTTATAATATATCCCCATAAATGTTGCTGTATATAACACATTCTTGTTATATATAAATATATTAAAACTATATAAGCAACGCATAATTTTTTAAATTTATATGTTCTGAATGCATTTTTTTTAATATCACAAGCATTCTAGTTTATCGCTATAATTTCACATAATCTGTACCTGCTTGAAATTTATTCCATATGTATTTTTGAACTTGCTTGTAAATATATATATATATATATATATATATATATAAATATATATATGTTATTATAATTTAATACGCGTTCAGATTGATTTTATATGAATTGCTTTATTTCGAATAATTTTGTGAGATTATAGTAACTTTACATTTGTAATTTAATGATATTTTTATTTTTTAGAAATGGTATTGGGATGCATATATGAATTATTAACAATCGCCCTAATAATTTATCGTGTATTTTTTATTACATAGAAACGATCATATGAGATTGTTTATTAACATTGGTACAAGTATTTTATACTTTTTATTAGTTTGTGTATTTTTTTAGCCCTAGTTTATATTTAAAGTTTGTTAACTAAAAGTCGCGAGTTGAATTGATTGAATATTGATTTTAACCTTCAGTACACATGTTTGTAATTTTGCTACTTACATTTTTTTATCGTATCGTTCTACCATTTATGCGCCAATTGTGATTTAGGGCCATATTTTACTTTTGATTTATGAATAATTACTCGATGTGGAATTTTGTGTTACTATTACGTAAAATTTATATTATACGCATACATATTTAGTTACTATTAGTCGTTAAAATTGTTCAATGCGTAACTTAGATTAGCCGATTGAACACTTTTTTACGTTTAATACTTTGTCCAAATATTTTTTTATGATTAGGTAGTAATTTTTTTGTGATCTGCTTCTTTGTTAATATATAGTATATTATTGGAAAATGTTCTAAGGTGTGCGGTATGTAATTAATATTCGCGTTTGTTGATCATTTATTATTAATCGGTGATTGAAATACAAGGTTTGTGCTTTCTTACGTTTTATTGTTCGCCTATGTGCAGTTCGGCTGTTGTATTATCAGCCTTTTTTTCATTTTAGCGTATTTTTCTTTTTAACACATTTTTTTATTATTTAATTTCGAGTACATAGTTCGAAAATCAATCTTTTTTCATTGTGTCAAGTTTTATATTTTTATACCGTTTCAAAAGCCTATGAGTCTTTTTAGTGGTATGCTTTGAAATTCTGGTAAATCGTCGCAGTTGTAAAATGTATATATACTACTTGAATTATATATTTATTATAATCATGATCGTGTTAAGAAATATTGGCTCAAATGTAATGTGATCATATCGTTCTTGGGTCAATTTTGCTCTATAAAAAAATGTTGATATTTTTTTAATGGTAATGTAGTGCGTTTTTGCAAATTTTGTGTATATACGTGTGATAGAAATTTATTATTAATGATTATGTCAGAGTAATCAAAATGTATTTACGTAGTCTTCCTTGTAAATGTAACGCCGTTTACATTTGTTTTGTTTTTTTAAACCTTACTGGACATTTGCTTTTTTTATATATGTATAGCAGTGGTGCGCTACACGCTCTTGACAATAGGAGCATGGTTTTTTGCTTGCACTATCGCATGAGATAAACGCCGAACCGTTTCTGGTACATGATATTGATTATTCGAATTGATAATTAATATGTATTATAAGTAAAGATGAAATAGGGGAAGCGACGCTTTAATAGCTTATATGCACCGCCACTTATTAAATATATATATATATATATATATATATATTACAGTTTCGCTAACAAATGTAATGATCTAGTAAGGATCACTAATTTGTTACATCGACACGATCATGATTTCTATTATTTAAATGTCAACACAAAAATTATGGACTGCGTTTTTTAATTATCGTTTCTGTATGTTTAAAAATCGTCCTTTTTCCCTGACAATTCCATTTGGAAAATGATGTATTTTTTAGTGTATTTTATTTTTCATTTCTTTTTGTTTGTTATTTTATATTAAATATATTATGATTATGTACAAGTAATGAAGCAAATATGGGAATTCAGGGATACCTAATATGCATATATTATATTATAGTATGTATGAAAATATACATATTCATTAATAATTTTATTATTGTAAATAAAATTTATTAACTATAATTTTTTTATTTTGTTTTATTTTATTTTTATTATTTATTTATTTATTATTTTTTACCGTTGAAGTGTGCTGGATTATTTTTAACTAGATATATTTTTATATACACATGATTTATATTTATGATGATGCGATTATTCAAATTATTGTTGAAATTGAAAATATTTATACAGCATTTTAATTATTTTAAAGAATAGCGAACGTTCAAACAGCAGATTTCTAAGTATCGAATCAAAGATTGCATTTGAACGAGTTATTCGTCTGAAACTACTGATCATTATTAGCGCTTCATTAATGCAGCGCGTTTGTAAATTTTGTCTTATATACAAAGTGGGTTAAAAATATTCTATATCTAAAAAAAAGTTTTTCTAAATATATTTTAACCCACTGTTCTAAATTATATATATATATTATATAGCCTATAATAGTGATGTAATCAGTACCTGATGATATGAAATTTTTCAGACACCGCTTTATAACGGATTTTCTTATTTTTTTTAAAGCTTGCGTAGTTTGTGTGTGTAGAAGCGGTCTCTTTCAATTATATAATATATTAAAAAACTACAATTTTCTACAGATATCTCGGTGTTGTAGATATATAAAGTTGCATCTGTATTCGGTGTGCGCACGCTTTTAGACTGATTTTCGATCGCTATGCCATTTAGTCATTTGTGCACGTGTTTCGTAAATTTTAATCCAAAAAAACAAATATGGCTGTTGACATTTTCAGATATTTAGATGATATATATAAATTGTATACATATTTATATATATCGTAGGTGTAATGTGTAATTTTTTTTAAAAGTACACGAAAGTTTAACACAACAATTCAAACTACATATATGTATATATAGCTCGCGTATACACTCTACGTGTTTTAAAAATATTTTAAATTATCAAATATACGTATACATTAAGATGAAAAGACAAATGAGATAAACTATACGGTTTATATTTTTTACAAATTAACGTTTAGCTTTCATATACAGGGGACTGTTATATTATATATCAAACTCATAATGTCTTAAGAGATGTTTTAATCGTACGTCACGTTTACATTTTAAGTAAATCGAAGCGCATCCGATGGATCATCGTTGGTGTTTTTTATAGTCAATATCTGTTTAGGCATTTCATCGTACGTATTGATGTTTCGATATATAAAAATCGGATGCGCTCATCGCAGATCATTAAATGTACGTTTATCAAAGCTTTCTATGACAATTTAACGTCCTTGAACCAAAATATTTTATATACAATATATGAATTTATATAAATGATTAAAATAATGTGATTTTTGTAGGTGAAGGCCAAATTAATTAGATTGGCTGTGGCTAAGTAGCAGTTAACCTGTATGTGTATCGGTGTATCACCTCTTAGATATTTCTACTATAGTTATACGTCTATGTATGTATTTTTATATGTATACATACACGCGTACACATTTATATTTATAATATATACATATAATACGTATTTGAGGATTAAAAAAACACACATACTATGAGCTTAAATATCGCTGTCTTAAGATTACTTCCACGAGTACCTAAATTATATATTATATGATACGATATGATAGTGATTAGTTTTTCTTGTGGCAAACCGTTAAATCTCATTTTTCACTATTTGTACTTTTCTTACAGTTTGTATTAACTATTATGTAATTAAAAATATATACATATATTTATCAGTCGAGAAGCAAAGGACGATCATTATATGTATGTATGTTTTTTCGACTAACACAAATGTGTTTATGCTCTTTTTTCACATCGTTTAATAGAGTTTTAGGTGTTTTATAGCTTAACGATACTAATAACGCATTTAACGTACATAATACACGATTAGTTTTGAAATCTTTCTAACATAATCAGAACATTTAGTGTCATATTAATCTCGATGTTTTACGTAGGTGTTTATGAAATCGAGGATGCCACCTTAATTGCAAATTACATATTAAACAGCTTGATGCGGAATTAAAACAATTATCACGACAATAGTGTTTTAAAATTGATTAACGGTGGCATCTTGATGATGTTTTGGATCTTGATGTCACTCTTAGTAATCGTAAGTATGTATTCGGTGTCTTTCAAAATGATATTTTTATAATTGTTAAAAAAAAGAATGTACTGAATGTTTCTAAAATAAACAAAACTTTTAATGTGGTAGTAAATTAGCTGAGTCTTTAATGCTAAGTGAATCGATAGGGAACATAGGACTCGTCATATTAGGTACATCCTTAGAGTTGCTCATGGATCCTAGCCGGGGCCATTTTGATATGTTTTAGTTAAAATAATGGTTACAGATCCGTAGGCTTTGTTCGACGAACACATTCAAATCAAATCAAAAAGTCTGACTTGCCGCATTATCAAATAGTCGATTGAAACGTGTCGAGTTCGCATAGGCTACACTCTTCGGGTTTATCCGAGTCCGTGTTACTTGTAGTATTAGTTTCGAGTGATTTTTCTAAAAAATTGTCTAGATTTGTATCACACTTTATAATATATTATATAAAAATATTTAAAAAATTCATTAACTTACAATCGATGTGCCTAAATGTATCACTGAATAAATAATTTATTATATTTAACTATAAGATTACATTTTGCATATACAAATACGTATGAAAATATTTGTGTATGTATATCCTCATAATTAAGTGATGGAGTCCAATGATAATAAATGTAGTGTAGTCGAGTAGTGTTTGTGTATCCTATTTTATTAATTGTTAACGTTTCAAATAACCAATTATTTTTACATGATTCTTTGATCATTGCAGATTTGATTTTTGTATGACCGATGTTGAATCTATGCCAAATTTAACGCTGTACAACAATTTTGCACTCTTTTCTGTTACAAATAGAAAATTCTCAGTTCTAATATAATTTTTTTCCCCCAAATGGTCTATTTTGAGTTCACATTTTATTTATGATTATGAATTTTTAATATAATATGTATATAGAGTCTAGTGTTCTGATTACTTTTTCGATAGTACGTTTATGTTCTTTAGTCTATTTTATCAGTAAAACATATTTCTGAAAAAAGCACTGTATGGAAATTTGTACAAAATATTATTGTAAAACAAAATTTTAGAGAACCTTTACTTACTGTACTCATAATTTTCTATGTTTTTTGTAACATCCAGTAAAAGTATTTCACGTTTAATCTATTCTCATAACTACAACTTTTATTTGATCAGTACTGAAAGGTTATACTACAATTTTCTATCTACAGACAGCTCATTTGTTTCTTTATATTTATATAAAAAGTACTTTTAAATCATAATTATATATTTTATTATTTTGCCATAGAGTTAAAAATTCGAAAAAATAAAATTTTAGATATTAAAAAATTGGACTTTATAAAAACAAATAGAGATTTATTAGACAAAACATTTTTTTAGTATTTAACTAATGCTACTCAATATTAAATTAATGAAATATGAGCTCTGAAGCATAACTATAACGTAATCAATAATAAATATCCAGTTAAAGATGGTTTTTCAACACAACAAAAAATCGAATATATCTAGAAACAGAACTTTTTGAGAGAAAAATAATTTTACATTAGAATTGCGTTATCTCATCTTTGTGGCAAAAATCTTGTTGTACAGTGTAATTAGTAAAAAAATTATGCTTACAATTTGACTACCCTCAGATAATAGAAATCAGTGCAATTTATTTTTATTATTAAAAATGCCTTCGTGTATGACAATACTTACCTTGGGCGAAATTTTCAACATCGGTAAAAATGCATTATGGTGTTTACTTTGTTTTTCTTATAGCAGCAACAAAACCATTATTATAATATATAATAAAAAAAATAGTACAGTAGAATTGTAATATTGTGATATGTATTATTAATAATTTTTCATACAATGCTCTTATGTCTACTTTTGTACATTGATTATTATAATACATAATAATATGAATGACTTTTCTAAAAAATATATATATATATAACTCACAAAGTTTTATTGCAGAGTATAAATTTAAGCGATTTGAGATTCTTGTGTATTAATCAGAACAATTTACTGTATAACGTTTAACAAAATGTATTCTAAAACACATTCTCAAACTTAAATACTATTATTTGGCAGTTCATAGTTAAAGCGATTACAATTTACACAAAAACAATCGAACAAAATTGATTAAAACGATGTAAATGTAAATAAAATTATATGTGTCTATGTGTCTAAATGTTTCTCACATATAAATGTTTAACTGAGAAGTTCTTCGGTCGCGTTTTGAAAAGCGATCTATTTTAAAATGTTGAAAAGAGCTATGTAGTTTTTTAGAATTTACTTCTTTGTGACGATCGTTAAAAATGCATATACAGCTTTAATCTAATGTATAACGTTTATTTTATATATAAAAATTTATTTTCAATGTTTAATATTAAATTTTGCGCTATCTACGCCAAATAAATCAAAATCGAACAAAAAGATTCTGTATATAAATCTATATTTTTCGCTCGTTCGTTGGATTATTTCAATATCTTTTTCGCGTGTAAATATTTAAAAATGTAATATCTATCTCATACAAAATTATCCACTCGACGTTTTAAATACATTGAATTAATATTTATATATATACACACACATATTTGGCCTAGATGTTATATTTTTTTAGATAAAAATTGAATGTTTCTGTGCGTTGATTGATAACGCTCACTTAATTAGAGACACAAATGAAAATTGCAAAGTCGAATGTGGTTAAAGTAAAAAAAATGTTAATGTAATATTATAACTATGGAATGTCATAAATAAATATTTATACGAATTCATCTGCATTAATTGTTTTATTTCGTTTTACCTAAAAAAAAATACATAATTTAATCTGTCATATTACTTATGTGGCATAGGCATATAAGTGTTGACGTATATATAGAAAACAACAACAAAAATATCGGCCATGAAGTGCAAACTGCAAATTAAAATTGATATTGCGCCAGGATAAAAAAAATACATAATTAAGTAATTCAATTTTTAATAACACAGTGAAACCTTGATTTACGAGTTTTTCAAAATCCAAGCAATTTTTTTTAAACTTTAACATACGAGCAAAAAAACATGTTGCATGACTTAAAATAAACTTTATCATTAATTTAGAAAGTGTATATTTACCATTTCAATTGCCATTAATCAATGTTAATTTTCCCTATTTGCAATGGATTATTGGCATTTAATTCATTTCAAAGGGGAAAATTGATCTGATGTACACGTAATTTGAGTTTCAAGCTCCGTTACGGAACGAATTAAACTCGTAACTCAATGCACTAATGTATTAATCAGCATATTGATCTTTATAATTAGGAATATAATGGGGTAATATCGAACATAACCCTAATCTAACTTTTAAGCGTTGATTTACTGGACTACGCCATGCCATAATTTTACTTCGATGCATTGTATACACAAAATTAACGCGGAAAATATTGTTTATTAAATTAAAAATATATAATTATGTTACATGTTTAGGGGGGAGGGGTCAGCGAAATTGTGACGGTGTAAAAACAAAAGGAGTCTTGTTTAAAACCTGTTACATCATTTATGAAAGCTGTCTAAGCAATTTTAATTAATGAAGTAATATTGACAGTTTAAATACGATTTGGATGCAGCATTTTGCTTCATAAAAACTACTATTTAAAAAAATATATATTGCCCTTCTAGTTATGATATTAATTCATTAAAAATGTAGTTTTTCATAAACACACACTTATTAAATATTATGTATTTTTGCGAATGTTTTTTATAATTGTCTCAAATAATAAAATTCATTGATACGTCAGCTTAAATACCAGAATATTGTAAAACAATAATGAAAGGTCATATATAACTTTTTTACGACATACAACTATAATTTTTAAATAGTTTTACACTTGCAAATTTAAATTGAAAAAAATTATAATGGTGATATTTTAACTTCTCTCCTTGAGTAGTTAAACACTACATTTGAAGTTTGCAATAAATTCGGTTCAAATAACTAAAGGGTGCTATTTAATAGGGAATTTAAGAGGTATGATTAATTAAATAAATACCATTGTTTTGGGCCATAGAGTTATAGCCAAAACTTGGCGGCACTCTGGTAACGCTGGCGTGACTGATGTGATTCTCTCGACTGATAGTTCCTGGCGCGTTCGCATGTCGTTGTGGGACCGCGCCCCGTTATTTTTGTAAACACTATGTAAACTTCTTCAATATTCCATAAAAAAAATACTAATACAGCGGTTCAAGCTGTTTCACTATCCTGTCGCCAAACCATGTTCCATAAAACGAATTGTTTGTGCATTTATGTAAGGAAAATCTTCGAATGTTTTCCTTGGAAAAGGTTTAGGGACCGTGATGGTGACGGGTGGCAATTAGACACAGATTGAGCCGCTGCAGTAGTATATTTATTGACGGTTACAGTTGTTTACATTGTAAAAAGGGCGGACGCGAGAAGATGCGTCCGCACGCCAGGAAGGTTGCCAGTGGAGAGAGAGAGAAAACCGTCACGCAATGCTTCTCCAGCGCCGATCAGTTTTGGCCATAACAAATCTAAACTCGGCTCCCATAAAGGATTTGATTCAAATAGTTAATCATCTGAATCGAATCATGTCCAGATCAATGATCGATCGCACCTGAACTGAAAAAAACAAAACTGGGGTTGATGATTAAATTATATTTTTATTTTAAATACTTTGGTGATTGATATTATATTTTTTTTACATGTTTGGCAACAAATACTTATTCCGATATCCGGATTTTAGGGTTGCCAATGGAAAAGTACGAGCGTTCACGAGCGCCCTCAGTTTGGTCCAAGAATATTGGCCATATCAAAAATTTTGCTCGAAATGTTCTGAATAAATCAGAACAACTTTCTTTTCCATTTTTTATAACAAACTTCAATTAATTTTAAAACTATAGCAGTCATTTTGTAACAAGTTCAATTATTAGGTTTAATCATTTGCTCAATTTCAATAAGAACATAATAATTCATTAGAAGTAGCTATTTTAATGAGAAACGCATAACCAACGCGAAAAGTGTAAAAAATACAGCAAATAAGATTCTTCCCGTAAGATGGTTTTTAAGGATTGAACAAATAATAATCTGATGAATCTATATGGAGTCTTGTCGAAGCAATAAAACAATATCAAACCAAGAGTAAATATTTTTCAGTTATACATTAATTTTAATTATTAATACATACCTTTTTTTGGGATAATTCTTATAAAATTTGAGTACAAGCTTAGGAAATAAACAGGAATAAGGATAGTGAAGCTAAAGAAATGAAACAATAATTTTTTACTCTGATTTTTATTAACAAAAGCATCATTTATTAAAAACTATGTAAATAAAATGTAATAATATGTCTAAAAATATACATTTATATAATTTATAATATAGTTGTCAAAAGTTTAAGAAATGTTGTACTATTGCAATAATATACAACTGCACGCCGAAGCACAAAGTCAAAAATTATTAAAAAAGCACAATATTTTTTTACTTTCATTATTTTTCTACCCCAATGTTTGTAAAATAAGATACAGAACGAAAACTTCCAATGAAACGTACACAATACAATTATCATAAGTCAAAAGATACATTACATTAAAATATACTAAATTTTGTGTATATATAACTACTTTGAGAGGGGTAAATTTTCCTTTATTTTCAAATTTTTTTGCAATAATAATCATTATTTTTTTTTAAATTAAGTAGTCTTAATATTTTTAGTTGTTAAATATGTTATTTTTATATAAATTAATTATACGATGAGATCATAATTTATGAAATCACAGGTGAAAAAAGTAAAAATAATTTTATATCTGTAATTCATTATATTATATAACAAAGTTATATTTAAGATGCAGCATCTGTGTGTTTTGTGTACGTCGTCCATCACAAAATTAAATCATAATAATAAAAGTCATCGAGGTGGACTAAAAAGGTAATAAAAACGTAGATAATGTTTTAATTGACATTTAATCGTGTCTACCTTGATAAGTTTTATTATATATATTTTTTAATTATAAAACCTTAGAACACTTGAAAAAGCAAGAGATAAGAACGAACGAATCTATTGATATACACGATATATACTGATTTGATCTTCTAATAATATTAAAGCATCCCATCAATGAAGAATACATTTAAATATAATAAAATAATTTTCAATATTTGTTAACAAAAAACAAACTTATTAAATACGTGAATAATACATAAAAAGCTTTACCAATATTGAAAGACAATTATTATCTCTCAATACGTGTGAAGCTTTACATTGGTGCAAGTATAAAAATATAAAGGAAATATTTGTACACATGTATATTGACATATGTATTTATATTTGCTTTATATATTTTATAAGGAAAATTCGACTATTATGAGTTTGGTTCAAACCTTGCTGCACAATACATATATAATTTTATATACATTAGTTGAAATAAAGTATGCAAGTTTAATTAAAATTACATATCCCGATATGTACATGATACGTGCGTTATTTGCAATAATACGCCTATGAACAAATTAATGAAAAATGTGAAACGACCAGCGATACAATAGTCAAGATATACAAACTTTGCGCGGGCTTATAATCAATATATTCTCGTAACTACACTAATATTGAGCTCGTAACAAAACAACGTCCCACGAGCTCAATTACCTATCTTAAAAAATACTGATTACATTTGATGTAATCGGTAAACAAGTTGTTTAACTGCAATTTATTTGAATGTGTACTGTTTTATTAAAGACGTGGTGGTATTAAAAAAATGGTTCTTTTTACATGTACAGTTTTCAATTTTAAAAAAACGAAAAAAAAAACATAATAATAAACTTAAAAATTAAAACGTAAGTCAGACTTTATCGGTAATCTTCGGTGAAAATTATTGGTAATTGTCCTTAGTGCACTCGGAACCGAACAGAAGTCCGAACTTACGTTTCCGAGATCATTGAAATTTAATTTATTAAAAATATATTATGTTTTAATTAAATTTGTACATTTCATTTTGTATGCGAAAGAGTATGTATATATATATTTATATATATATTAACTTAATAATACTCTTTCCGTAACTAAGATTTGAATTAAAATTAAAAAAAATAAAAGAAAAAAAATAAGCATTTTACAACACTATGGGCGAAGACCCAAAATTACACATTCAAATAATGCACTCAAATATCCTAATTAATCCTTTATATATTACATACATATGTATAGAATACTATATATATATATATAGATATAGAGGCAACAATAATTAGGCACTTTCAACTCAGTCGGCCAAGCGCCATATATTATATAAAAATTTGGTTTTATCATTTAAAATATGCATTAAATCCAATGTAATTGGAGTCTAGATGAAATTCCATATATGTATACTTAACAAAAATTGCACAATATGATGAAAATTAAAAAATACATATACTATATAAATCTGCATACATATAAACTGCAATGTTATTCAGACATTTTTTTGTTTTAAACGAGCACTCGATAATGTTGTAAAATTAGTAATACTATAGAAATATTAGATTCACACATTATATATATATATATATATATATATTATTATTATAATAAGCATAAATAATCGATATACTCATAAATATAAAAAATCTTTTAACATATCGTTGTGGCGATAATGTCAAAAAATTTCTCTACCATCGAATTTTCGATCTGAAGATTGATATAAACCAGAAATACAGCATATATATATATATAACAAGCTTTTGTTTAGCAAGTTAAACCATTAGTTGGTTATTATATTTTTTTGCAAAATAATCAAAAATTTAGTTCTTTCAGACGTGTGACGTAATATTTCAGGAGTTAGACGGCGGCGGTGCTATCTACGTTTTTAATGGTCGATGCTGTTGAGCCCACTGGCTGAACGGGTGGGTTTTCAGCCATGATGCGTGCTATCTTGGAAGTTTTGGAAGCCGGAGGGTTGTCTCCAGACGTTGCTCTCTTTTTCGCCTTCAGATAATCTGAAAAGAAAGAAAAGGGTAAAAATTAATAGATGCATAGTTGAGATTTATAATTTTCTTTAAAAAACTATAGACGAAATTTTATTATAAATATCAATTATTCGGGCAATTGAAGAATATCTATATTTGCCTAGACGAATATTGATATTTTAGTAATCGCGTCGATTAAGATTTGCTATGATTATATAAATATTGTCCGACCTATTTGCGAAATTAGAAACATATACGGTTGAATATCGCTGATCTTTTGATTTTGTGGCGAAAATGTGACAAAGGAGACTTGAAAATTTCGATCAATCAATTAAACGGAGTTTCGGTTCTGAGAACCCTGATTCCTCAAGCCAAATGCCAGATAATGGATTCGAGCTACGAATAGGAGTGGTAATTTAACCGTTTTCGTACCATGGTATATTTCGTAGCACAGGACCCTAGTAGCAGCAATTTTTATAATTAAAAATAAAATATATGTGTTAATTATAACCCAAAAGAAGCCTCCGGATGCCACTTCCGGTGCATTTTGCTACTATTTGCAGCTGTTAAAAATCGAAGGTTGTTCAACAAAACAATACTGAATTAAGTTTTGCTTTATTAGCAAACTAACGTTTTTACACACAAGGTCTTTCGTATCTTTTCGGCATTTTTCATGTCAGCCTATCATCTAACGCGTGAAATTTGGTCGAGAAGTATCATATTATAAAGGTGCGAAACAGAAGGACGCCCCTAACTAACTACGTTTTAGCCATTTAGAAATAAAAATAGTTTTAGTCAAGTTCTACATCAATTATCATTTGTTATTAAAAATAATGTTTCATATATTACAAAGGCGCAAGTGGTTAGTGTGACCACTCTGGCGACGTTGAAAAGAAGCATATTATTTTTAGCCATTTTTAAGACTTTTCCATAAATTACTATTTACCTTCATTTTTTCGTAGCGTAAGTAACAGAGCTCTTGGCATTTTAGGACAGTTAAGTTGTCGCCGAAAAAGAACGTAGACCCAGCACCGGGGCTTTGCCCTTGCCCTGTTAAGCCTAAACAGAAGAGGGACCTTATAGATTGAAGCACCTATCGCCGCAACCACGAAGCGTCACTTCGTCTAGAGCGCGCCTCGGTTACTCAACGGCATAATTTTTATACTTTATATATTTATGTGTATATAAATACAACGATCTATTTTATTACTGATTCTGAATTAAAAACATGTTACTATGAAATTTAGATATGCGTGCAAGAATCAAAAGTGGCCCATGTTGATCGATCATTGAAAAGAAAAGAGCGAGAGAGAGCACGAGAATGTGGTTGTAAATTTGCAAACGTGTGCACGTGACCTTTCCATTCGCGTAAGTGAGTTTTACTACCGCAGATACGCGCGATTACAAGCTCGTACGACGCGACGTGACCACGAATAACGCTTCTAAACACCAAGGCTCGCGACAGAGCGAAAAAATCATACGCGGTATTCGTAATAAACATTCAAATCAGACTAGAATTTTAAATAAATATCATTTAATGAAAATACTATGAATTTTAATGAAACAGAAATATTAAAAAAAAAATACCACAGACTGGCCAACATTTGCCCCTCCCTAGATATTTTTTTAATTGAATCGGAACAAAACCCGAGATGAGAAAAATAACGTTTCGTAACCCCGGTAAAAATGTTACAGAGAATGTGTATTTATCGGTGGTTATATTTTCATTAGTGAAATGCAAATACATTTTCACCAGTAGATTTAATTTAACTGATAAGCGCTTGTGAAATTATATGCTATAAAATGTACACGTAAAACACTATATTTGACAGATGTGAAACGTCCATTTTCTGTTTAAACCCAAACCCAACCAAATGAAAGTTCTAATACCATTGTATATATAAATTAACGAAAATATAATTTTACTTGTGAGCGCTAGTGAAATTATATGCTGCTCTAAAATATATATAAAACTCAATTTGAAAGATGCGAAACGTACATTTGCTGCTTAAACACAAAAATAACCTACACAAATTATCCAAACCCAACTTAACTTAATGAAAGTTTTAAAACTAATCATATTCCAAACTACAAACTCATCTTTCAAGAAGTACAAATAGACATCGCATCTCGCATATTGCTCCATAGTTAGTCTGCACTTCAATATAACATTATGTTTTAAAAATATGATAACTAACAACTACGGACTTCTGATATGAAAGTATTGGTTAAATGTATTCAAAGCGAATTTTGGTCAATAGGAGAGCGTATAAACAATCATCACTTCTCAGAAGGCAAAAATGAATGTTTTTTGCGCTCTCCTATTGGTCAAAATTCGATTTAGATGCTTCATTCAATTCTCATATGTTATAAGTCGTAATATTGTTATGAAAAGTCTCAGTGCGTTACTTCTGCGACGACACGATTTTATTGCTTTTGACGTAGATTTTTGACTTCTGAGAAGGGATAATTGTTTTTTGACTGACTAACTTTTGCCCTACCCTGGAAGAAGCTGAAATGACGTCCCTGAATTAAATTCGAAAATACCAATACATTTGATGAGCAATTATAACATTCTTAAAGACGGCAGATGCTTTTTAAAAAACACATAACAGAAGATAATTAGCCGTTTCGAGTTCGAGGCAACCTGTCCGAAATTATCTAAGATTCGACTTAGGCAGATGGTTCAATGTTGAAAACATTGAAGTGAATACAGCTGGTCGAACAGGACATTAGACCGCGTCACGCAGTTTGAATCAAACCACAGTTTGCGTTCAATCAGTTCACAAACGGATGAATGACGGTGGCTCAGTTTCGGCTGAACAAATTACGTTGTTTTTTTTCAGAAGGTCGAAATAACATTGCTATGATACTGGAAGGCAATGCGCTTCGGACAATATGTATGTAAAAATAAATATAAAGCGCGCGAAGACATAACATAGTTTGCTCAGGTGGCTCTTGCTGGACAAGCGTGACTTAAGTTCGACGCAAACATATCAAACAGTAAAAGGGGGTTCACACAAATAGCACCCAAGAGTGCAGTTACGCTATGACAATGGAACCGATTGTATAGATGTTCAACATGGATACGTGCGACAAATCAAAACAGTCGATTTGTTGAATGACTGATTTTCAGTCAATGCGATTGCGCAATGAGGCGATAACGCGATGATAGAGTCTAAATTGTTACATTCGGTGTTTTTCAAAAAATCTTTTTTGACTGCAGACACACTTATGTCATATAATGCTTTGTAATAATGAGCGATGACACTAGTGCGTTCAAATCTAATCAAGAGTAGAATTATCCGTATCAAAATAAATATATATTTAGCGCAGTACAATCAAACTGCACCATATTCGGCGAGCTTCTTTGTGGTATATCCGGACGAAACTCAATACGACAAAGTCATTGAAAGGGCTTCTATTGTTTCCCAACAGGCACGACACATGGTCAGTGCAGAAAACTATTCGTCTGGTGAATATTCGCTTCGGCGTGAAGACGGACACCAGATGACATCGATCGAGGATACGGTTTCCGAGCAGATGTGTTTCTTCGACCGAGCCATTAGAAAGGTGCGGTGTGCGAAAAACAACACCAACAAAAAACCGTAAATTTGACAGCTGACCTCATTTCCATAACACATCGTGTCCACACACAACATACTACTCTATCAGCACTACTATAATCGCTAAAAATATTTACGTCCCACAACTTCCACGAGTTGTATGTTTGTTTGTTATTCAACGTATAAAATTGTACACTAGTAACAAGAAGACCAATTATTAAATTCGCCTTGACCTATCGAGACCCTACGATCCATACCTCAGAAGAAAAATGTTATTTTTTTGAGTCAAACATTGAGAGCGATTGTATATAAATTTAAATACATGCCCAAAAACAACGCGAGTTTATCTTCTGAAGCATTAGATAAAATTAAAAAAACGCGCTTTATCATTCAATCAATCACTTGATATACTTGACAAACATTTACCCCCCATAATGCACCCATAAAAAAACCACTCCAAACACGATCTATACATCCACTTACCCGATAAATATTTATGTTTCGGGTATCTTATCGATTCTTGAAGGGTATTTACAGTCCATCCAAGATGTGAACGCTCATTGACACAGTATTAGTGAGAAATATAATAGGGTGACCATGTGAAATTACACGTTCAATTTGTTGAGGAAAATGTAAAATATCACTTTCTTACTTATTTTGTTTATTTATATGCATATTTAACTCAAAAAACATGATAGCAGTTTTGAAATCACTTTATTAATTTATAATAAAAATTATAATTTTTAATTCAATTTCCAACGAATGGTCACCCTACCCTTAAAACAGCCCTAATTTAGCATTGGTAAAGTTCTCCTATCGGTGTAAACAAATTCGCGGAAAATTGTATATACGTGCACGCACCCTTATTTCTAACACAACGATGATGAGCGTTGATATGAGTGGGTGCCAGCGATAAAAAAAGCAACTAACTTATTTGTTTTTGGGGCAGGTTAGAACATGAATATGTGTATCGTCATCTTCGCTTGTGCTATTCCACAAGACAAAGTTCGAGGACCGCAAATTGGTAACTACCAGCTTCGATAAAAAAATAAAACGATCAGATTCACGCATTGCGAACGCCTCACGCACGAACCGTATACATATACAATCTTCTCATCTACTCGATGATCGTGATTAGTCAGGTAGTTTGGTGGTGTAGTGGATGTAACAACATAAACAGAACGCAGAGGGGTCACTACACTCCTCGCTCGGTTTCCGTTCCTCTTCGGCGTTCGTTGGCTCCCTCTCTCGAAACTAATCACTACGCACGAGCGAGCGCGTGATATCATCCAAGACAACACAAAACATGACAAAGGATCGGGTTTGGGCCCGCGTATCCCGGGGCCGAGAGCGAGATGATGACGACCGGTGACCGGTGTGTGTCGAGGTGGTTCACCTTGCTAGTGACCATTCAACTTCTTACAGGATATGTACGCACGTACCCTGCGGGGTTGGACGCCACCGAACGCCGCCTACTGGTCGCGAAGGGACTTTGACGTGACGTAAAAAAAACATTCGAGAAGCACTGGACAAAGGCTTCGGATAATTATATACAACTAGGAGATCCATCATATTGATAAGCTACGATTTTGACTACATTACAGAGTATAGAGTATGAATTGTCAGTAGAGACTAATGAAGCAAAGTAAAAACCAGATGGCAAGAAAATAACCAGTGAGATAAAACAGCCATGGTATATTCATGATATTCCTATCTACTCTTCAAATATTTCAAGAAAAATAGGAAGAACACAAGTACGAAATGGGGGCGTCACTCATTGTAACGAATATAAATCTGTAGGTTTTTATTAGCTACTTATAGTACAAATGTTTGTTCTAAAAGGTAGTTCTTCAAAGAAGTTCACTATATCTAAGTATGTTTTATATGCTTCTGTTAATTGATATATTATCGATTTTCAATCATTGCATTTTATTTATTTCCATTATAAAGTTTTGTGAAATAGAACACTTATTAAAACCACTTCACCCTTTTATACGCACGGGCGCGTTCAAAATGTTTTTGGCGTTAGACGCATACACGCACGGGCGCGTGTGAACTCTATATTAAAAAAAAAATCGTTCTGCATAATACCTTGCGTTACTACGCATTCTCTCATATGTGCGTTTGTATCGAAGACATTTGATCCTCATAAATTAAATAAAAAAATGACACTTTACGACAGGGGTCGCCAACCCGCGGCTTGCTTTGAACATTTTTATTTATATATTTTTTATATTTAATTTTTTTGTATTATATATTTTTTTACAATTAACGTTTAGTATCATTATTATTATATTATCTATGTTCACATGTAGGAATAATACTAAACACAATAATAGTAACTCATTACGTTTTATTTTTCACTCCAAAAAATGTCTACAGTGTATCAAAATCTAATATGGGGATATATAATTTTATATGTGGCTCGCATTTCCGTTATGATGCATTTCCAAAGTGGTAGCAAGATCATTTGGGTTGGCTACCCCTGCTTTACGATGCTAGTATTTTTTTACACGTTTCTATCTATGCATTCTCTCACATGTGCATTCATATTGAAGACATTTACCCCTCATAAATCAAATAAAAAAACTGACACTTTATGATGCTAGTATTTACTTTACACGACCAGATTGCTTTCATTTCACCCACTTCCATGGACTGCGGAAATTATCAAAGACAATTCGAATATATTTGCTTTATTTCTGGATGTCAACATAAATTAGAGTAACAAAACAGAAACCATAAGTTTCAATTATTTTCTCAGAAGATCTATTCATTCAGAACTGCGTATTATAACCAGATGGTAAAATATATTCGTGTAAAATCCACAAAAATCAGAACCAAAATTTACTTTGTTTGACGCGAATGGGGAAAAAATTAGAAGAGACGCGCAATACCATTGTCCAGAATGCATTGTTGCTTTATGCGTTACACATTGTTTCAAAAATCGCCATACTGTATTATAAGGTAATTTTTTTTTTATTTGACAACAAAAATTACGTAACATACACACACATACATATGTATTTCTATGTAATGTTAAGAGTTTGGATGAAAAGAAACAGCAAAGGAGGCAACTTAAAATTTTTATTAATTTAAAAAAAAAATTTAAAAGTGTAATAATAATAATAATTATGAATAAATAATTTTAAACTGATTTTTTTCATCATTCTCATAACACATCACATAATAAATCGCAATAAAAAAAGGTGATTATATTTGACCATTTTTTTAAAATAATCCCGAGGATGAAGTGGTTAAATATAAAATTCTAAATTCGCTTAAAAAAATTTCACTTGTTTCGAAATTAAACAATACACCTACCTTGTAAATATGATATTATAAAATACATATTCATTTATTATTTGAATACATATTTATTAATTATAATATTATAATTAATAAATATGTATTCAAATAATAAATGAATAAAATAAGTAAATATTAACTTACTATTTAATAAATATTTAAATGTTAATATTATGTCGCGTTAACGTTTAATCGTGACACTATATTATTTTCAAAAAAATTTACGATACTTTTTTAAACTTCCGATTCTGATTCCTACAATGTAAAAATTATTATTTTTACTACTATTACTAAAAAACATAAGTTTTAATTATATACAAGACAAAACATATTTTTCTATCCAAAATTAATAAAAATACGTGCATTAAGTAGTTTATTATTATTATTTAAGAACAAAGTATATTTATTAATAAAACATTTAATAAAATAATTTACACTAAAGCTTATAAAATATAGTAGGACATCATGTTTATTTAAAAAAAAAGCCACGCCCCATTTTAATGCCTCAAAAGGTACTACCTAGCAATTCATATTGCAGTCCCAAAATTCTTAATTATAATATTAAAGCATTATCATCTCTCCAGCTTCGCCTTTCAATCAATTTCTTTTAAGCAAATAAATATTACCACCAACACTAAATAATCGTTCACTTTCAATTGCTAAATATGCTAGGGTGAGAAATTCACTTTTGTTGGAATTCCACTTTCCATTTCACGTTTTAAGAAATGTCTTATATTTTGTTCTTGTCTCTTTTTTAAGCGAAAGTATCGTTTTCGGAATCGGAAATAAGGTTAAAAATACTTCCCATCACTATAAATAATCCCTAAAGCGTCCGTCGTTTTGCTAATAACTTATGGTATTACACTAGCAAGGTCGCTGCTAAAATATCGAGCGAGAATAAGATTAATGCATTCGATCGGCGATAAAAAAAGTAAATGTGGCACGATCAACGAGTGTGGTAAATACGTATGAATTTGTATGAATTGCGTCGAACGATCGTTAAAAATGCATTATTATGTTGATGTTTTGGAAGCTGTCAAGGATGATTGAATATATTGCAATATTGAATCTATCTAATTAATTTATAATTGGCGTTGAGAAAACAATTTGTCAGTTGTGCAATTAAATGATTGCGAGCTATCGCTCAGGCCTTGTTCTACTTGTAAATAACACTATAAACACCCAATAGTAAATAAACATAGTGCTGTGTTTTCGAATCAAATTCAAATGCAATTTTTGGCTACAAATATTGCTTCAGATGTATGCAGTCGCTTTGGTCACCCAACCTATAAAAACAGACCGAGTTGTTTTGAATTTCATAGTAAATTTAACCTATGGCCAATTTTCCGGAAAATTAGGATTAAAAAAAATATAATCCGACTCCCGGGATTCACGTTTAATAATATCAGTGATGTTTATATATTGATGATATTATTCCGTTTTAAATCTTATAAAAACAATGTCAAGTTTCAAACATTATTACCTGTCCACATCCTCTGTAGAAATTACAGAAATAAAAATATTTTTATATGAATCTGGGAATCAAAGCAGTCAGTATAAAAACCGGTGACATATATTTTTTATTGATAAAAAAATTATTTTCGTTTCTATTGTTTTAAATAAAGAAATAATTAATGTGTTTTTTTTTTATTTTTCAATAAAAATGCTTAAAAATCCCTGTTTCCGGGATTTAAAAAAAATGCTCGGGAATAGCATTTTTTTAGCAAGACGTATAGCATAAAATAGCAATCATTGTGTATGTTACAATAAAAGCGTGTTTTGAGCACGGACAGCGGACAGACACATCTGCGGTTTTTCACACCACACACGATCGGATTTGTCCGCCAGACATTTACCTCGGACAGATCCGTGCATGTGTGTATCACTAGTAAAAATATATTACACTAACATTTCAGTGAAATCATATTGGAATATATATTCATTCACAGGTAGATATATCTCTGTAAAAATATAATTTGACAGGTGCTTTTGCTGCTCTAAACTGGCGCGAAACGTGTAAAAAAGCGACGCAAGTGGTGGTATTCAACTGACAGCTGTGAACGCCACCAGCGAATTTCACTTCAAAAAATAGTGGTAGCGAAACACACATCGCATGTTAAGGCCAAAATGTACGTGTACCGGATCATCGATGCAATGATATTGATCAGTGAAAATATAAATAAATTATTTGATACATTTTAACTGGTTCAATCACCGAAAAAAAGATACAGTTGCGAAACGTTCATTTGCTGTTCAAACCCAACTTCATCCAACGTGAGCTCTAAAACTAATTATAGTTTTTCAACTTTCACTAGATAAGGTTTGGGTTTGAACAACGTATAATTTCAGTAGCGCCTATTGAAATATACATTGTATATCTACCGGTGAAAATATATTCGGATATGATACCACTGAAACAGTAGTGACATAAACACATATTTTTCGATAACCATATACATATGAATTGATAGATCAATTCAATACTCTTGGACTCAACAATTCTCTGATTAGGATATTGTTTCCAACATCAATGAACTTAAACCGAAGAGCGTACAATGTATTCGTTGACGCGATGACATTCATATAGCTCGGTTTTTACCTGAAATTGATTAGGGTTACCACAATCATGCAACGTGGGGAGTCTTATATTGTTACAATTCACGACGAGCGAGGGTTTAAAGCCCTTCATTGATCTAATTATAGAGCGGCATTGAGCTTAGAAAAAAATTTCATCAATCAAATGACATTTTCGATAGACTAAATCACAAAGGCAACGGTGCGATTATAAGCGTCTGTAAAAAAACAACAACAACCGAACCAAGACAGCATCATTCGCATCCGAGGCGAATCGAACATTAATGTGGCGATAAATAACCAGCTCGGCTACTGGTATTATCTGTATAGCGTTCAGACGGACACCCGCGGGGCGGATTTAATTGCAAAACGAGATTTTATTTATGATGGAATAACGCTAAAAAAAGGGATGTTTACTGCCCGATTACGTCCAAAGAATGGAATGAAAGGGAATACACTGCTACCGAGATGCTGCCGACACAATGGGCCGCAACCTAGGTCAAAAACGGTATCAATCGCATGGCAATGGTCGGTTACTGCGATATATGCATCACAATGGGAGATACTAGTAAAACTGGACGCTGAGATGATGTCCCCCCGTGGGCTCAGGACAACGTCGGAGATTATGCAACAATGGGAACAATCCCATTCATACGTTTGTTAACGTGGAATCGTTTTACACGCGGCGTTATTCAAATTGTCGCTTTGTACATTATGTATGCATGTGTAATTAACGTCCGTTATCGATTAAATTTGCATCAATTCGCCTTTTCTTGCGCGTATTTCTCTTTTTCTCTCGCTACTACCCAATGCCAAGAACATAAATAATGATATATGAAAAATGTTATCTCAGTCGGACGACTCGTATGTTGTTGTAATAAATCATTTCGACGTGAATGCAGCGAGACTTTCTTAAAGATCAATCACTCAATCAATCATTCGTCCAATACCAGATAAACGCAATAGTCGTAAAAGCGAGCGTGTGAATAATATAATGAGATAAAAAATATGCAACAGCCCGATTCCGGTCGGTTGGTCACCCCTGGAATCAAGGGGTGCGTTTATAAAAATCAAAACCGTGAGAAACAACGGAGCGATGTGTGTCCGATTGCGGATTCCGGTTATAATGAAAAAAACAACTATTTGGGCCATATAATTAAAATACGTACGAGTACAATATAAAGCGCTGTTTTACGATCTAGGTAGTAACTTTATAGGTATGCGTCAAACGCATAGACTTGGAAATCTAAAAGCTTCCCTTATCTACACAGGTTAATCAAAATAATAAAATTAAATTATCAATATAACCAAAGAACGTTAATAATAAAATATTATATAAAATACAATACTATTTTGGAACAGTTCATAGTATTTATTTTTTAGATTAAAGGTTACCAGGTTACCACAATGCGCCACGATAGTCGAAAACAAATTTTAAATTTATAAAACATAAAAAAACGTATATATACATTAATAGAACAATACTTAAACACAACAAAAAATTATAAAATATCAAAATGAAATGATACAAACTGGATTAGATCCTCGTAGCTAACATTAAATAGGTCAATATTTAATGCCA